>NC_068994.1:58189498-58208789 GCF_001194135.2 Octopus bimaculoides | reverse complement strand
ACGTACTCAACACACATTCTCAATACATGGTTTATATATTCATGCGTCTGAAGTAGATTCGATATATATATAGAGAGAGAGAGAGACATGTATATATAACCTGTGACATTTTACTCATCCAGCAGAATTGGAAGACTGACAGCTGCCTGCCAGGACCAACAGCTGACGTACGAGATTCAGACCAGGAAGACAAAGATGAACGTATGAGATTAAACAAACGTTCTGACAGTATGTGTGTTGGACAAATTGAAACGGCGATCGCGTAGGAATCTAGTGTACAATTTTAGTGGTGGCTGTGTGGTAAGAAGTTTGATTCTCAACCACGTAGTTCCGGGTTCAGTCCCACCGTGTGGAACCTTGGGCAAGTGTCTTCTGCTGTAGCCCTGGGATGACCTAAGCCTTGTGAGTGGATTTGGCAGACGGAAACGCAAAGAAACCTATTTGTGTGTGTGTGTGTGTGTGTGTGTAAAGTACCACATGGGGATCTTTCTGAATTGACGGGCACCACTTGTTTTCTTAACAAAACACTTTCAAACTAGGGATACTGACTGGTCTCCAAAGATTCTACTTATTTACTGCCCGAACAACAATTTTAACAGATTTTTCACTGTCTCGTGTTAGTATTTTCCCTCCAACATGCACACACACACACGGTATATTTAGTGTGTGTTAAGTAACTAAACCTTCAAACCCATTCTAAGGTTTCCCGCTGGTATCCGGATGGTTTTTATTACTCCATGTGCAAATGAGAGTTATCTTTCATTGACACAGTCTCTCTTTCTCTCTCTCAGTTACATATCTCTAACAACCTACCACTTCTCTGTTCACCTTACTCCTCCTCAATCTCTCCCCCCCCCCTCTCTCTCCTCCACTTAACAGGTTTATTTCTTAGACAACATATGTTCGTCTCATTGATATATATATATTACAACTTGCTGCTACAGATTTCAAAATTCGGTTCATATGTTTCATAACACACTTTACTAGTCTTCTCTCTTTCCCATTCCCTCTCTCTCTCCTTTCCTTTCACTTTCTCATCTGCTCTCTCTCTCTCTCTCTCTCTCTCTCTCTCTCTCTCATGTGTGTCTCACTTTGTGTGTCACAAATTGTCCTGCTTAACATCCACGTCATTCTATCTATCTATCTATCTCTGCCTCATTCTGTATCTCATTGTTTGTTTCTTCATCTGACAGACAAATAGATAGATAGACAGACAGACAGACAGACAGATAGATGGACGGATAGATGGATACATACATACATACATACATAGACAGACTGACAGATAGATAGATGGATGGATGGATGGATATAAACAGAAAAGGCAAGACAGAATCACAGTTGCGTTAGATTCATGTTCAGAGGAGTCTCTTAAACGTTTCGGACGTACGCAGTTCACCGCTTTCTCACTCTGCTCCACGTTTTCCCTTCACTCTCCTCTCTTTTTCCTAACACGCGCGCGCGCGCACACACATCGTCTCTCTCTCTCTCTCTCTCTTCCTCCCTCTCCCTCTCTTCATCTCTATATATTTATGAATAATACACACACACACATACACACACGCTCAGATATGCGTCATCATTATGCACACATCGTCAGTCGGTTATAAAAACCCATGAATAAACACCGCCATTTGGGTGTTTGGCTATAAAACATATGGGAAATGATAACAGTTCGTTTCTGCATCTCTGTGTCACACACACACCGCCATCATTATATCGCCAGCAAAATAAGCATCAGCATCATCGTCTCACTACCACCACCGCCGCCGCCACCACCACAACACATTATCCCCCATCATCATCACAATGAGACAGACTCTACAGCCATCACTTGTCCGGCTAGAAAGAGTAATGAAATCCTTCTCAAATTACGCACTATCTTAGAAATGAACATGCTGGGAAGATGGTCCTGGGTTCCCTGAACATATTTATGTCCCCCGTAACTTAGCGGTTGGGCAAAGAGCGATTGTCAATGTTTACTTGTAGCGTTATTATCGAGTATCAGTGTTGTGAACCTGTCTTTGGACCAGAAACTGGGACATGGTCGTCGGTTGTATAAGAATATGGTGGAAACATCTACGCCTAAGAGGCCCCCGTCCATAGTGCAAGCCTGGAAAATGGTTGTTTTTTCCCCACTCTTTTCAATGGAAAGCTTGCAGTTTGCCCACGCATGCAAGTCTATCATCTCTTCGTGCCACAAGTGTTGTCCCAGAGAAATGCGAAGCCGATACAGTTTGGCTCCAGTGTTGTCGCAGGAGTTGTCTTCGCAACATGAGCCATGTCAGGCGATGCAAGGCACTCACCAACTCACATCTCTGGACTGGTACTTTATTTATCGATCCCCCCCAAAAGAAGGAAACAAATGTTGAAGTTGGTGTGATTTGAACTCTTGAGTATCGGAACGAATACTACGAAGATTTACATCCCACAATTTAACCACTTTCCTCGTTCACCGTCCTATCAAGATGAATCTTTATAAGCAGTTTTCTGATAGAAACAAAGTTGGGCACAAATACACTGCATTTTCCATGAAATATAATGTGGGTTCAAATGATAAATCATTGTACGTTAATGTCGGGAAGCATGAGAGAGTTACTGAAGATGCAAAGCAGTCACAGAAGTGGTTTTTTTCATCAACACTCATGTGATGATAACATCCGTGGAGTAGAAATTCAGAATTTTACTGAGTCAGAATGACAAGTTCTCACTTCCACTTGTATGGCTGCTATCTTCCACGCTCTAACTTCATCTGGCATCCACAACGGTTAAATAGAATTAATAATGTAATGTTGCATTGGCAGAGTCGTTAGAGCGTCGTTCCTGTATTCATTTTAGCTCCTTGTGTTCTGAGTTCAAATCCTGCCGAAGTCAACTTTGCCTTTCATCCTCTCGGGGAGGATAAATAAGGTTCCAGTCTTGTACTGAGGCCGAGTTTTCATCTCCTCCTCCTCCTCCTTCTCCTCCTCCTTCTTCTTCTTCTTCTTCTTCTTCCTCTTCTCTATTTCTTGGACCTGAAGAGGAATGGGCTAGATTTATATGTCCAAAGTACGCCGTGGTTAGCGTTTTGTCCCTGATCAAGCCTGCTTAATTAGACATATAGCAAAATATATTGCAACTGCAACCACCCTGTTTTTGTTTTGTTTTGTTTTTATCAAAGATGAAGAGTAGCTTTTAAGGAAGACTTGGCTGCTATTTCTAACAAACCGAACTGCCATGTAAAGGAGGCCTGCTCAGAGGAATACATCTGATGGCGTTGTTGGTAGTGTGTGTGTTTATAGACGGAATTGGTAGTGGTGGTGGTGGTGGTGTGTGCGTTAGTCCTAGTGGAGTCAGTAATGTAGATGTGTACGGTGTATAGTGTTCGTGTGTGTTTGAGTGTTGAGAGAAAGAGAGAGAGACCACCATCGTTTGAAATTTATCAGTGATTTTTTTTGATCGCAGGAAATGATTAAACTTTGATAAGAATGTGTGTGGGGGGTGTAATTTATTAAATGTACTTTAATCTCTGTTAAAACTCCTTTACATCAAACGAGAACCAAGTAAATATTATTTTAAGACAATATGATTAACTCTGTAAATTTCTTTTTTGTATCTACAAATGACTGTTGTACGTTTATCCCCATCAAGTGACATATATTTTTTAATTTTTAACCAATTTTTCCTGTCATCATTTCAAACACATCCCATACTTATCTTTTACTTGTTTCAGTCGTTGTATTGCAGCCATGCTGGAGCACCGCCTTCAAGGCTTTAGTCTCAACCATTCTGTTTTTATCTAAGCACCCCTTTCATTACTCTTCTACTCTGGTGGACCTCCATAGCTATTCCATGTTTAAAAGTTAAATTTATGAATATTTCTTCCAAAATTCCTATTTTGTTTTAAAGAAATTTAGCTGGGTTTTTTTTTTTTTTTTGGCAATAAGTACATCCAAAACACAATTTTTTCAAACAATGAGAGAAAAAATGGAAAACAAGACAAGTGACACAGAGAACGACCCTTCATCAGTTGTCGGCTGTCTATCTACTCCTCATTTCGAGCATTCGATAATATGAGTCTTCGAAGACAGTTGCTCCCATAAATTCCAAAATAAAATTTTGGATTTATGGAGGGTCAAATTTGGGAACAAAACAGGACAGTGGAGACATACATGGAGGGTCTTTAGACCAGAACGAGAGGAAAATAGTGAACACAGGGAGAAATATTTTCTTTGAAAAGGGAGAAGATAGAAGAGAGAGAAAGAAAAACGTTCTCTCGTTCTGGTTTAACGACCCTCCATGTTTGTTTCCGTTCAGTTTCCTTGCATATCTCCACTGTCCTCCTACAAATTGACCTTGCTTTTGATGTTTAAGTCCTATCAGAGACTTATTCTAACCAAATCTATATCAGCTAAACGTTAAAACAGTTTCGACAAAGTGTGTTTCCCTTTTTTTTTCTTTTTTTTTCTTTCTCATATGACGAGAGTACCCATAAACCTTCTCAAGGCCTCCATAATCAGTTGGTAAAAGGTATAACTACCAGTTGGTGGCATTAAACAAATTGAGAGAGAGCTATTGAGAAACAGGGACTGCCACCACCATCTATTCCCCCCCCCCCACATACACACACACAACCGATGAGGTTCCGAACAGTTTCTGTCCACCAAATTTAATTCACAAGATTTTGATCGACTCGTTGGATCTATAGAAAACATTTGTCCAAGATATTGTGCAATAGAATGGGACGAGAGGTTACGTAGTTGCGAAGCGAAATTCTTAACTACACAGCGATCTGTACATTCATTATTTGTAGTGGGGGGGGGGGCTGTCAGAACTGTGTACAGCAAGTATTATTGACCTTAAATGTACACACACGAAGTGTCAATCAGTGACACAGCTGAACAAATTGAAGAAAAAGGTCACAGGACATCGAATTGTTTAAGAAAACTTATAAGGAAATATGAGAAATAGAGATCATAAGAAATGTGGAGCAAAGTCCTGGTTCTTATATGACATTGTGAGAGCGGGAGTGCTGCGTGTGCACAGTTCTAATATAAGAAGAGTGAGAAGGCTATGTGTTTTTAATATACAAAGGGTGAGAGTATTGCGTGTGCAGTTTTAAAAGATGGAGAGTGAGAGGGTTGTATGTGCACATTTTCAACTCGTTGGCGCCAAATTTGGGTCGGATATTAAAAGATAATTTAGGTTTTACTATGTGTCTATGTGTGAATGTGTGTACACAGCTGTATAATTGAGTCGGGATATGCAATGGGGCCGGTGGTTTATTCATGGTGATGATGATGATGATGATGATGACGGTTTATTAGTTGTGGTGTTGATGATGGCGATGGAAGTGATGATGTTTGCTGCATTCAGTTTGTGAAAGAGTGGTGGGAGGGCTTGTCAGAGTTATGTTATTGATAGTGGTGATGAGGATGGTGTTGATATGCTTCTATTTACAACATAGAAAAAAAAAAACTATCCATGTTTGAGAAGTTGTTCTATTTTAGGTTATCTTAATGCTGAAAGAGCACAGATGGCATTAGAGGAGGGCTCAGGACTAACATTCTGTTTGTACAACTTTCTCTCCACATCTTGGTTGGAAAATAACATCTACAACATGTCAGATAACAAGCTAGTCAACATGGGAGTCTCGATGCGGTCGCTCCACTGTCTAGAAATAACAACCAAACCTCCCCTCAAATTGCACATTATTGTTTTTAAAAGGAAAGAGCATATTTAATAATGTGGTCCATGATATACTATAGTTGAAGGGAAAAAAGGGAGATATAATTACGATTGAAACAGATTTAATCGTCATTTTATTTGATCAAGGGTAAACCCGGAAGTGGAATAAACAACAACGGAAGCAGCTCTGAACATGCAAAGCACAACTAATAATTTATGTGGGACGCTACTGCTCCTCCATACACAAACATTGTGTACTGCTCCATCATCCTCAAAGACTATTGATTAGAAAACCCTCAATCAACCAACACATTACAACAGTCATTAGCTACTGACTCACTGTATCTTCCCTTTATTTGCTCTACTGCTACTCAAACAGTTATTGCTCATCTAAATTAAGAACAATGTACCTCTCTGCTGATGCCCATCAAATGTAGTCACATCTTTCAGCGTTCCTTCTGCCTCTGCACTCTCCCTCGCTCACCAAACCCCGAATTAGTAAATGCTGTACCTTCCGGCTCAACCCCTTCCAATGTAGCCGCCTCTCTAACGCCATCTCTCTATACTAAATACTCACCGATTCTGGCTGCCAACAAATGAAACCATCCAGAACTCCCTCCTTGTTCACCTTGCAAATATCAACCATACCAGGTTCATTATCATATACCTCACCAACCTGGGAGTTCTGCGCCTTTGCCATCGACTAAATAAACTTTAGAAAATAAACACCACATTATAAACAACAATAAGCTCCGTGTGTTTGATCTCCATGGAGAATGATCGACATTGCCACATTAGATCCACCTCTTTTCTCACATGGTAATGCTGTTGTGGAGCTCCGGTAAGTCCGACCCAACACACCATATTTATTTCTTTGTATAAGAACTAGGTGTAACCAGAGATCTATGTTCGATAATGAACCGTATTCTTCACACGACACTTGTCCTTGATGTGTTCTTCATACAGCATGACCCAAAGGTGGCTCCTACCCTCACCAAACTCTTTAATCTCTCCCTATGGGATTCTATATCAACCTTTGGAAAAACACAAAAATGTGCCCCACCCCTCAAACTTTGAAAACTACCGATGTATTTAAGCTGACTTCCAACAATCTAGGGATCACCTCTTTCATCATCACTTTCAGTCTCGATCTCTTCTTACTGACCACTTGTATGGCACCTTGACTTCCTTAAAGTCAGAATCTGCCCGAGACCTTCTCTCCATATCATTCACTAGTGGGTCCCCTTCTCCTTCAGATCTGAAAGCTTTCCCGTAGTAATACTGCTTCACTTCACATCAACATGGACTATAAGCATGTCTGGCCTATCCATGGTTTACATCTGTCTGTCATTTATTGCCGAAGATACCGATGGGGCACCTCCTTATCAACACTCTTCTTTTTCTACATTGTTAACCAATGAGGGATCCTCTGCTTGATCGCTCGTCCTGCTAGAAAAAGCAGGAAAATCTTCCTTAACTTACATCATACAGTCTGGAAAAATACATAAAAAGGAATGTATGTCTTTGACCATTATTCTACCTAATTCATAGACGATATCGTACTGTTACTGGTCGTTACATAGCCTAAACACTTGACCCATAATGCAGGAGTCGAGCTTTGAACATTTAGACACACAACTAAACACTGGAATAGTTTGATGACCGTGTTTCCACCCAAGTAATGGCGGACAGCATTAATGTTTGATGTTGAAAATATTTAAAGAGATGTTGAAACTGTCTTCTTCGTTATAGAACACGACCGAAATTTCACTGACGGTCGTTCATTTTATGACTCATTGCTTTCTTTTAATTGCTCATGTGAGACTGACACAGAAGCTTTTATTAAGATGATATACCGGCTGATGCGATATTTACAAGATAAAAATCTTTGCTTTTAAAGAGTGATGGAGAGTGAGGGTAGGGAGTAACGAAAGTTGATGCTTCGTCTAAATGTCAACCTCCGCGCCTCACTCTTCCAGTTTTAAAATTTATTATTTTAATTAATTTCTTGAAAGTTCTTTGTTGTTGCAAACTTAAATTTACTTATACATACAACAACTCAATGATTTAACCCATCACACACAAACATACCACATTAGACTGCACTCAAACATGTCTCCCTCTGTACTTCTGTACTTATCCTCTCATTTGATGTCCGTGAGCATAATTTCTCAAAATCTCTACTGTTTAATCTCTTGTCTTCAAACATCCGCGAGCCCCTGACCATTATTGTGAACAACGCCTGCTTCTGTTGCTGCGGCTCCACTTATAAAGAGACATTACAATTATTGATCGGGTCAAGTCTATTGAGTTCACTAGTGATATACGGACCAGCTGGAGTACAGTGTTATTAACATTGCTTGCTGTTCCAGCGCTTTCTTCTCCACAATATAGCATCAATGACATCGACCACATAGGATCTCCACTCCCTTTCTCTCCTCGATTTCCGATCCAAAATCACAGAAAAGGCATCCATTAATACGAATTCTCACATAGAAGCCGCTTGAGTCTATTTATGCATTACATGTCATCTCTACCAGCAAGCTACTATTAAGGCCGACTTCATACGGAATGAAATCTCCCGTTAAACATACAGCGAAGAGCGACCAGTATCAATCAGTTCTAAGGATATTAGTGAATAATAAATTTTGTGCACCCTTTACCAGAAACTGATCCGGTATTAAATCCTCAAAGAAGGTTCACATCTCCAATAACAATACTTGCTTTCTAAAACTGCCGCGCTTGGATTAAAGAACCCACTGCTGCAATCCACCAGACGATTCTTAAGGCGGGATTGGACATACAACTGGTGAACTGTGTCTTCTTTGGGAAAATGCTTATCTTAGAATCAGCCTTCGTAAAGCAATACTATAAGCTCACTGGCAAGCTAACCTATCAATGATGTAGCGTCTAATAATGTAGTGGATCTCACTCTGTAAGAACTGCTCGTAAACTCCACATTCATACAAAGGACACATTCATACAAAAGTTTCTTCTGTTGGAAACATCTCTAGAAATGTCAAAGCCAGAACGGAATATTGGGAGTTTAAAAAAAAGGCTATTTGCTTTGATAAATTAAATCCCTCTATCAACAACAGACAAGAGGTAAGCGACACCAGTTAATATAATATCAACAATCTGCAATATTCTTCCAATGAGTGAGCATTTATTCTCCAAAAAATAACAACCAAATCTCTTCGGAAAATATCGTCTAAAAGAGGGATGGATAGATTGTAAAAACGATGAGAAGATTATAATTGTGGCGTCCTTGATCATTAGTATGCGCAGAACAATTCGAAAATAGTTACTCATTCAACCTTTTGATTTCACGATTATCTCTTTGATGTAGTAGTAGTAGTAGTAGAACTTTGAGGGATCTGGACTCAACCATCAGCAATTTAAATGTAGTGGATTTATTTTTATTTATTTAATTATTTTACTTACATCCCCTTGTGTCCTTCCGTCGGTTCAAAATTACTCACATCCCGTCATTATACACAGCAACTTAAACTATGGCAAGATATATATATATATATATATATACGGTTGTTAGTGATGGCGGAAATAATCAGTTTATGGACACCAGACAATTGTTTTCAGCAGACAGTGGGGGAGGGCTAAAATATTGAATTGAAAACAAAAATGAATGGATAGAATAAATTGTAAAGATAAAAATGAAATAATTTCTAAAGTGGTTGCTGTCGTAGAACAAAGATAAGCTAGCAACTAAGCTAGATTGGGATTTACTTTCGAATCTGGTTCTGAATGAATCCATTTTATAATTGCATTGCAAATTATTTGCCATTAATTAGTGTTGTTAAAGGACAATGGATAGAATCAATGGCGATATTTAGTTATGGCCCTTTACCTTCTAAATTCAAATCCTGCCGAGATAAATTTTTGCTTTTCATTCATCTGATGTCGATGAAATAAAGTACTAAAGTCTATTTAATCGACTAACCCCTTCCTTCGAGTCCGTTATCTTGCTTGTGCTTATGCTAGAAATGGTTATTAAAAGACGGTGGCGTGGTAGAGCAACATACAAAATGTTTTGCAGTATTTTGTTGCGTACCTTTACATTCTGGGTTCTCCAGTTCCACTCCTATCTGTTTATAACTTGGAGAGGAATGGACACCACTAAAATAACTTAACTCTAGATACATTATTTACATTTGACGGATATTTATCCTCATCTTGTTTGTTGTTAACACAACGATTCGGCTGATATACCCTCCAGCCTTCATCAGGTGTCTTGGGGAAATTTCGAACCTGGGTTCTCATTCCTAAGGTATTCTTCGATGTTGTTGTTGTTGTTATTATTATTATTATTAAGGTCACTGCCTGGAATCGAACTCGGAATCTTGGGGTTAGTAGTCCGTGCTCTTTACCACTATGCCATAGAACTGTATTAACTCTACATATTATACACTACAAAAACATGGCGTCTTCCGTGATGTTCCAATGACCAAAAGAATTATGAGATTATGAGACAACACATAAACTAACAAGGTTGTAGGCATGTCAGCTACCTGGCAGAAATAAGTGATGTCAGAAAAAGACGACAGTATTTTTTTCTCATACGACTGAGAAGATGAAGGATAAGGAGAATGTCTATGATCTTCTCTGAGGATGATGGAAGGGAAAGACCTGTCCTGAATACTTGTGACAAAGTGGACTCCACTAAAGGTGCCTGATGGCAAAGTGGTGTTAAAACAGATGAACATTTAAGTCTACCACCCCCAAACCGGAACGGTTTCTCTGACGGGCCTCTATAGTTTGTTTGCCAAATTCCACCCACAGACTGTGGTGGAGAATACTTACCCAGGGTGCAGTGTTGTGGGATTGAATCGAAACTAATATAATTGCAAAACGAACTTGTTAACCTCACAATCCTACCTGCATCTTGTTCGCCCACCATTCCCCTTAACTGCTTAAAAATAGTTAATAAAATCAATGCTGTACAGTCACAGACAACACTGGGCAGAAATAGGTGCCAGCTCAAGTGTGGTTCAATCTCAGATCACAGTCTTCTTAACTGCCAGAAATATGTATTAGCAATCTAATAACAGCAGTGTATGTGTCATGGCCAGTGTGTTCAACAGTCTATTCCATGCTAATTATCATGTAGACAACATACTTTACCATGCCTAAAGCTTTACTTTTATATATATGGGAGAATATACAAATAATAACAACAGACGAGGACAGGTGGTGTAAATAACAATAGGATATATATATATATATATATATATATATATATATGTGTATATATATATATATATATATATATATATATATATGTGTATATATAGGTTCAAAAAAAGGAAAAAGACAAAAAACAATAACAAAAAACAACGTGAGGACGTGATACGGATAGTGTTACTAGACACTCGGGAAAGGAAAGAGAGAGAGTATGACGTTTCGAGTGGAGCTCTTCGTCGGAAACAAGGAAAGTTCAAAGAAGGGAAAAACGGAGGAAGAAAAAATCAGCACCAATGTCCACAAGGTTATCTGTTGAATATTAGTTCTATAATGCCTTAAGGCTACGACTGATTCCATTGCAGCCAAAATAAATGATTCTTTACATTTCCTTCTGTTTGGGATTTTCTACTCATGTTGTAAGTTTCATTGTTATTCTTTTTTAGTTTCCCCTTCTCCTCCTCCCATCACTCACTCTCTGACTCATACACTCTCCTCTTCACCTTAACCCCTACATCACATTCTCTCTTTTCCCTAGTCTGCTCACCTCTTTTCACTCCCACCTCTATTCCTGACCCTTCTTCCCCCCCCCCCCCGCAGGCTGTACTACCACCACAACCCTCATCTTCCAACTCCTTTTCTTCTCCCACTCTTCCCCTTCTCTTCCAACAAACACACAAATGTGCACACACACAGACATATATAAGCACACACACAAACACATATAAGCACACACACACACACACACACATCAGTCTGCTTCTTCCAGACATAAAGTCTTCTTCCCCTCCTTCCTCCACATTTACTCCTACACTTACTCCTTTTTCAATACCAACTACTGCCCCTCTCCCCACTTACACCCCATATACACTCCCCCCCACACACGTGCACTCAAACACACGCACGCGCTCAAACACACACACAACCACACTGATCGGCTGCTCCTTCCAGATGTAATGGCTTCCCCTTTCCTGTTTTGTTTTCCTTCTTTCCCCGTTTTCTTCCGACATGTCTCGCCGAGTCTATCCAAGTTTGTCATACCAACACGATGACACTGCTTGCCTCTCTGGAATGCAACATATGCGCATTCCGATCATTTCGTTGCACACAAATTGTTTTGCACGCAGCTGCAGACATGCGTCTGGAAGCACATGTGTGTGTGCGCGCGCGTGTGTGTGTATTTGTGTGTGCATGTATGTATATGTCTGTTTTATGTATTTGTGTGCGAGCATGTGTGTATGTTTATATTGTGTGTGTGTGAATGTATGTTCATTTGAATTATTTATGAATGTGTGCATGTGAGTGGAAATGCATTGATGAGTCTGTATTTATGTGTGTGTATAAATTTGGTCGTACAAATAGGATAAAAAGAACTCGTGAATATTTATAAATATATATTAATTGGCCGAAATTCAGTCAGTGTCAAAGACCATGAACGAAACTGTTAATCCATGAGTCACTTTGTAATGTCTGCCGATTAAATATATATATATATATGTATGTATGTATGTATGTGTATGTATGTATGTATGTATGTGTGTGTATGCATGCATGCTTGTATGTATGAATGTATGCATGTGTATGTTTTAATGTTTGTTTTTCTAAGTCAAGTTATAATGAAAGTAATTTTACATTAAACTGAAGTGTAACTCAATACTTTTCCTAGAGTAGATTTTTTATTTAGCTTTTTCTTACAGAGTGGTTGATTGTGACTTCGAAGTTTTGGCCTGCTTAGCCTTCATCTTGCCCAGATAAGAATAGCATATATATATATATATATATATATATATATATATATGTATATATATACAGCGAGAGAGAGAGGCAAAGTGAGACATAGTCAGGGAGATGTGTGAAAGTTTACGTATGTTAAAATGTGTTTGTGCGTCATTGTTGTAAGTTGGTTTATTGTAACATTGAATCTTTTATGCGTGTATAATATTTATATATGGGAGTGTTGGTCAGTATGTGTGTGTGTGCGTGTTAAAGAGAGAGATCAGGTGCCCCAGCATGGCCACAGCCTCTGTCTGAAAAATGACAATGTGTGGAAAGGAGAGAATCTGTGCCATACGTGTGCGAAATATGAATGACAGAATGTGTGTGTGTATGAGCGCTTGTGTATGTACTTCTATATTATAATAACGTTATACGAATGTGTGTGTGTGTGTGTGTGTGTAGCTGTCTGATTTTATCATCTCCTCCATCCATTCTTTATTTGTCTCATTATTGTGTGCGTACGTATGTTTGCATGCGTGTGTGTGTGCGTATGGCTTTGTGTGAGTCATTTCCGCCCACCAACACTTCACATTCTTGCTAATTCAGTGCATGTATGTACTCTGTGTGTGTGCTTGTGTGTATTTATGTGTTGTATGTATATACATTTCTATGCATGCATATATTGTATGTATGTTTGTACGCTATGCATGCATTGTAGTGTTCCTGTGTACGCATGCATGCATGCTTTATTTTTCCTTGCTTGCAATTATAGAATTTATATCATGACTGACCACCTGCCTAGTAACCAGCTTCTAAAGAAAGGATCTTCTCTTTGTCATCCATTGTGAAAACCACCCAAATTCCATCCACCCATCCATCCATCCACCCATCCATCCATCCACCCACCCACCCATCCATCCATCCACCCACCCATCCATTCATTCATTCATTCATTCAGTCTTTAAAGTTTTAAAACCTTGCAGAATGTTATTGTCAAAGCCATCATGATTCCTTGAAGAATACCAAGTCTTGTCTGTGCTTCGGTAACAGGCATCATGAAAGAATGTGGCCTTGTCCAAGCATGGACATCCATTACTATGAAGCAGGTCACATAAGATATCTTTTTATTTTTTATATTTTGTTTCAGCTTTTTGTCTGTGGCCATGCTGGGGCACCGCCTTGAAGAATTTTTAGTTAAATAAATCAACCCTAGTACTTTTTTTTAAAAAAAAAACTGGTACTAATTCTATCATTTTCTTCTGCCGAACCACTAAGTTATGGGGATGTAAACAAACCAGCACCAGTTGTCAAGCGGTGTTGGGGATAAACACAGACACAAAGACACACACACACACACACACACACATATACTCACATGTGTGTGTGTGTGTGTGTGTACGATGGGTGTCCACAGTTTCTGTCTACCAAATCCACCCATAAGGCATTTACTCGCCAGGGACCATAGTAGAAGACACTTGCACAAGGTGCCAAACAGTGGAACTGAACCCGAAACTCTGTGGTCATGGAGCAAATTTCTTAACCACACAGTCATATCTATGGCTATATATTCACACACACACACACCATAACCAACATTGTGGGACTGAGTTTAACTGTGCTGTGATTTAGAGAAACCTGTCCAGTCTTAGACCATAATATTCATTGTGTATAGGATGTGGGTGGAGGCACCTGGTTCCAGGTGAAGGTTATGTTCAGACTGTGCCAATTCAATCATCACCATCACCTCTACTTCTACCATCACATCACCATCATCATCACCATCACATTCACCACCACCACCACCACCATCATCACTACAACTACTTTTACTTCCATCCCCCCCGCCACTACCATTATTATACCACCAGCAGCAGAACCATAATTACCATCGCCACCATTAGCACCCATCACCACCTCCTCTGCCATGCATCAATTTATGAAGTGAATCCTTCCTTAAAATCCAAATGCCATACTGATGACGCCATTAGTCAACCACACACACACACACACACACACATGTTTTACACTTTTATTTTCACACAAACATTTATAAACACATTGCACATATCTTAATGCATGCACACACACACTCACACACTCACACACACGTGAACACGTACTGTTATTTCTAGCATTCGAAATGACTTATGTAGAAGTCACCCTCAATAACTCATGATGGGGGGGGGAAACAAAAAAGAACAATATTTATTTTTATTTCTTAAACTGATAAATTGATAAATTACTTCTATTTCTAGGTCATTGGTTTTTTTCATTTCTGTGTGTGTGTGTGTGTACATTGTCAAAATATGTATATAAGATAATACATACCTCAAGTAATGGCTTTAAATAATGTTGGTTTTATGACCAACATATTCCTGCAGACATTGACCTCCAGGTGTCCCAAAGTGATTATTCTATGCAAAGATCTCAGCTCTCATCAATCTACGGGCTGGACATTAATGAAACTGTTCCTTGACCACCACCACCAACAACAACAACACTGCCACCACCACCACCATCTTCTTCTTGGTAGTCTCTGGGGTCTGAGAAAAAGGATTCCACAATTTCTTGCTGAACAACCAGCTTAGATGATTACAGATCATTTGTTCATCATCATCATCATCACCATCATCATCATCATCATTTAATGTCTGCTTTCCTTGCTGGCATGGGTTGGACAGTTTGACTGGAACTGGTAAGCTGGAAGGCTGCACCAGGTTCCAATCTGATTTGGCATGGTTTCTACAGCTGGATGCCCTTCCTAATGCCAACCACTCCGAGAGTGTAATGGGTGCCTTTTATGTGCCACCATCGTTGGTGCCAGTTATGTGACACCAGCATCGGCCATGACTATAATTTCACAAGTCTGCTCAAGCACAACATACTACCAAAGGTCACGGTCACATTATTTTCCATCTTTCTGTTGTTAGTTTTGTTTCATTTTGAAAAATAAAAATCTATTTTATGGTTTATTATTGTTTATATTTTGAATTACATATATATAGGAGGTACCAAAATCTTTCAAGTGCTTCGGGCCTCTATGGGTCTTAATCCAGCCCTGCTCTGTCTCCCCCTCTCTCTCTCTCTCTCTTCCCCCTCTCTCTCTCTCTCTTCCCCCCTCTATCTATCTCTCTATCTCTCTATCTCTGTCCACTGGTTGGCCTCATTCTACACCCATCCACCCATCCACTCAACCACTCCTTACTAACTAGTCTTTCCGTTTCTTGTTAACAATATTGTATACATCACCCCTGTCACTAACCAGTCCTTCTGCCCCCACAAAATGTCAACCTTCTGGAATTCCTGTCTTGCCCATGTTTTTCCCCTACATCGACTGGTTTGCAACATGTCAAGAAAAAAAGATTTAACCACCAAATCTCAGTTGGCTTGTGAAGACTTGGGGGCCCGAGTCCCTCCCTCTAGACAGATCTAATAAAACAGGCCAATATATGTCTGATAAAAAATGTGTTGTGGTAAGGGACAAAGAGGGAGCGGGGGGGGGGCGACTAAAGCATATTTAATGCGACAAGGCAGATAGGAGGAGAAACATTAGCAACCTAGTGTGAAATTAGGTTCAAAGTGACTGTCTGCACCGCCTCCGACACACACACATCACACATAGACACTCCCCTCTCTCTCTTACTCTCTCTCTCACTCTCTCTCTCTCATACACTCCCTGTCTCACTCTCTCTCTCTCTCTCATACACTCCCTGTCTCCCTCTCTTACTAATCTGTTTATTACACCCTCACTCTATAAACTTACAATTTTCCTGACACTCCTGCTGTCCCCTCTCTATGTCAAACACCATCCCAACACCACCGCCACTGCCCCCGCCACCACCACCTCTGCCATCACATATACTGTTATGTCAACACTTATAACTGACTTATAACTTGAGTTTTTGATTCCTTTCTAGAAATCTGTTTTCAGTTTATCATACTTCGATATGAAAAAGATCCACAACCTTCTCTGCAGGGTTAGAAAATAGTTCAGCCTCCAACAGTTCCTGGTACTCTTACAAGGCTCAAATGTGTGGCCCATGGTAGAGCATTATTGCCACATCTGGAATGGAACCCCTATCAGAATGTACAACTTCCTCACCTTACACTCAGACAAACATGTGATTAGTGAGAACACAGCTTATCAGGGGATTTTCCATATCTGTCTGTTTTCCTTTGTGTTATCATTTTTTTATCCATGCCATCTTACTATGATGTACACTACAATGTATGTACATGTGTGTGTGTGTGTGTGTGCAATATATAGTTGTATGTAATATGTTGTGGTATGACATATTTTGACCCCAAGCAGCACAGATGTAAAGGGTCAGTCTGGTTAACGACAAAAGAGGTTAATAATAACAAGGAACTAGAAAGGGGGTGGGTGGAGGGAGGGAACGAGAGAGTAGAGTCTGTCCGTCTGTGTGTCTGTCACCTAGTTAGGTTATATTATAAGACAATTGAATTGTCAGTCAGTGGGATTATTTATGTACCCCATAACATCTTGGTGACTGAGGTTGAGGTGTAAGGGTGCTATTGGAATTTGTCTGCAATTGTTTTATAATATCAGAGGGCCAGGGTGAACGTTCGCCCACATCTGTTACAACCCATGCATACTTGACTCTGCAAACGCCATCCAACCCATGCCAGCATGGAAAAGTGGATGTTATGATGATGATGATGATACACACACACACACACACACATACACACACACACACACACCAACAACAACAACAACACTGGTGAGTGTGGTTGACAAACTGATGTAGGTTCTCTGCTGTATTGTAGTAAACACTCCATGTATTGAGTTCTTTTTCTCCTGTCTCTATAAATGATCCTATATTTATATATGTGTGCATAAACATGCATGCATACATTCATACATACATACAAACAAATACACATATACATATAGACAGATGCACACACACACACACACATATATTTATGAATTTATACAACTTTAAATTCTGTTGTAACATTTATTCCCATTACATGCTATTATTACTATATACACATATGTGGTGTTTATGATAATAGATGTATGTATGTGTGTATATATATATATGGATGTATGCTTGTGTGTGTATATATATATATATATATCGATAGATAGATAGATAGATAATAGATATATAAGTCTGTGATGTCTGGAATTATACTCCTTGAGCAATCTGTGTTGCAACCAATTTAGGAGAGATGGGAATAGTGGAGATGTCTTTCTTATAGAATAGCACACACACACACATATTATGTAACATACCCGTATATAAACAATACCATGTATTTCAGACCACACAGATTAATGTTCGTCTGTCTTATTCAAACTCTGCTTACCCTTGGGAGCCTCGAGAGACTCTTTGTCTTGTTATTCATTTACAAACTCCTTCTTGAAATGTGAGTTCTCTTCATCTTTCCTATTTCTTTGTTTGTTGCTATTATTGTTTAACCCCAGGCTAGCCTTGATCATGCAGGCCCATGATCAGAAGTGCTCCATCTGCAATTACATTTTACCCATAATGCCTTCCTATTTGAAGACATTAAGTTGTGGTTTGAGAGATATTTGGTTACTATTTCTAACAGATCAACCGACCACTTAGAGAGAATGTTTTTTATTCTTGGAGTGCTCTAAGATCATGTTAGAATTAAAACTGGAGTTCTTCTTATTGACCCATTTCAACTCTTCTGGTTTGAGAATATGCCTAGCCTCCACCCAAGAGCCATGTTGAAGCCAATACAGACCTCCTTGTCTTAGGTGTGTTGACTCATACACAGACTGACACACTTCTGAGGTGTGTGAGTATATTTTGCGACTACAGCTTCGCAAAGCACTTGGAGGTTGCTGGCATTGTATCTACCTGCCAATGGGCAGATGGGAGCATACTTATATATAAAATAGTCTAGTGAACAAAAACTAATTTTCCTAAGTTCCAATGACTAGCCACTTCTACTTTGTGGTACCTATTTACAGCAAAGTAAACTGGGCTTTATAAGTGAATATATGTATCATGTAGATGACAAGTCTTAAAAAGCACAGATATCAATTGATGGTATTTCATCAGCATAGGTGGATGGCACTATTGTATTGCATGATTTCGCCGTATTCGAGACCGTCAGCAACAGGCAGCCAAACACCGAATGCCAGACAAAAATAATCAACCTAAGTGTGGGACCTTGGGTAAATGTCTTCTACTAAAGCCCCAGGCCGACCAAAGCTGTGTGAGTGGATTTGGTAGACGGAAACTGAAAGAAGAAAGAAGCCCATCATGTGTGTGTGTGTGTCTTTGTGTTTGACAACTGGTGTTGGTGTGTTTATGTCCCCCTGCAACTTAGTAGTTCAGCAAAAGGGACCTGGAGATTAAGTACCAGGCTTAAAACAATTAAGCACCAAGTACCTCGATCAATTCATTTGACTAACAAGCAATTCTTCAAGGCAGTGCTCCAGCATGGCCACAGTCTAATGACTGAAACAAGTAAGTAAATATATATATATATATATATACCCCTGCTGGCGACAAAGGGACTCTCACTCAGAGTAAAAGGCAGACTGTATGACGCATGCGTACGAACAACCATGCTACATGGCAGTGAAACATGGGCTGTAACTGCTGAGGACATACGTAAGCTCGCAAGGAATGAAGCCAGTATGCTCCGTTGGATGTGTAATGTCAATGTGAATACCCGTCAGAGTGTAAGTATCTTGAGA
>NC_068994.1:58187390-58189193 GCF_001194135.2 Octopus bimaculoides | reverse complement strand
GGCTCCTGTAGGATTTTCGAGCGAGATCGTTGCCAGTGCCCCTGGACTGGCTTGTGTGGATGGCACATAAAAGACACCATTTCGAGCGTGGCCGTTTTCGTGCGGGTGACACGTAAAAGCACCCACTACACTCTCTGAGTGGTTGGCGTTAGGAAGGGCATCCAGCTGTAGAAACTCTGCCAAATCAGACTGGAGCCTGGTGTTGCCATCCGGTTTCACCAGTCCTCAGTCAAATCGTCCAACCCATGCTAGCATGGAAAGCGGACGTTAAACGATGATGATGATGATGATGATATATATAAGTTTTTTGTAGAAGATCAAAATTCCAGTTGTCAGTACTTTACATTCGAAAACGAAATCGTGCTTACAGGGATTTATAAGACTTGGATGGGGTACAAATTCAAATAATAATAATAAAAATATTAATAAACAAAAAATAAAATATATAATAAAAATAATAAGATATAAAATGTAGTTGAACTAATATATGATAACATGAAAACCGTGCATGTGTGTGTAGATTCACGTAGATACTTTTATTACTTTTATTACTCATAAACAAGCAAAAACGCAGTTGTACTATGTGTGTGTGTGTGTGTGTGTGTGTACACACATGATTAACCCCGAGTGACAATTTAGTTGCCCTCGGAAATTGAACCTAAACTGTGGCTTTTGAACTTCCTAACTTTTCAAGCTGAAATCCCTGTTGACTGAGTCTGGATTAGTACAGACTGTTATCTTTCTTTGTCCAGGGATCAGGGGAGAGTGCTCTCAGTAATAATTACTTCCATTTGATGTTGTGGCTGTGATTCCAGATGACTTCAACTATTCCACAGTGAATATCTTGAATGCCTCCCCCTACCCCCACCCTACTGCCCCCCTTTAGTTTTTAATAGGATTGTGTGTACGTGTGTGTCAGTGTCTGTGTGTGTGAATGTGTGTGTGTGTCTGTGTATATGTATGTGTGTGTCTGTGTGTGTGTGTGTGTGTCTGTGTATATGTATGTGTGTGTATGTGTCTGTGTGTGTGTCTGTGTGAGTGAGCATGTATTTGAGTGTTTGTGACTGAATGCATAGTGTGTGGATTTATGTGTGTATTTGCATGTGTGTGTGTGTGTGTGTGTGTATGTGTATAAGCTCATTAAATGTGTGTGTGGTAGTGTGTGCTGTATATATGTCTCTATGTATATATGCATGTGTTTGTGTATTTGTGTTTATATCCAGCTGTTTGAGTGTGTGTGTGTGTAGTGAATGTAAATCTCATTTCACCCCATGGGGCAGTTTAGGAACAGTTTGTGTTCAATGTTGAGAAAATATTATTGCAGTCTTTTGTTCTCTTCAATGTATAAAAAGTGTTTGTAATTAAGGGCAGATAACTCGCTCTCTTCATCATTTCCTATCATCATTTATAAAAAAAAATGATGCCAGAATCTAATGAAATTAGTGATGCTGTATTGTATTTCAGTGTTGGAAAAAATCCTTTCAGGAAATATTGCAAAGTTGAATTGTGTGTATGCTGTGTAGTGAGTTGTAATTTGAAGAATTCCTTATCAACTTGGTACAAAGACTTAGCTTATTCAGTGCTCACTATATTCTGTGTGTCTGTGTGTGTGTGTGTGTGTGTGTGTGTGAGAGAGAGAGAGAGAGAGAGAAAGAGAGCCTATCATTCTATTTGTTTTTTATGTAACCCTTATTACACAGAACTCTTTCCCTGTAAACCTTATCACTCTATTGTCTACGTGAACCCTATGTGTGAACATTCTTGTCCCTGTATGTGAACAACTCTGTGACATTATGGGATGAC
>NC_068994.1:58184822-58187279 GCF_001194135.2 Octopus bimaculoides | reverse complement strand
TATATATATATATATATATATATATATATATATATATATATATATATATATGATACAATATGTATTTCATATGATGTGATACAATATGTATTTCATATTGTTTATTTACAATATGTAATCTAGACACACAGTACAGTACTGGGGTTAATGCAAGATATGAACCACTAACCTATCAGATGGTTGTTTGCTGCCCCCTCTGCCCTATTGTTTCTGTAACCTACTAACAAGGACCTTATTGTTCAGTTTACCATCCATACTTTTTTTTAGTGTACATGAGTGTATGTATATATATATATGTATATGTATATATATATACGTGTATGTGTGTGTCTTATGTGGAGTGGATCCATGTTTTATTTACATGCATGTGCTTGTATCTGAATGTGTGTATGTTTGTGTACACACACACACACACACACACACACACTCATGCATGCAAGCATGCACATACACACTTACATATCTCTGTGTGTGTGTTTACACACATATATAAGTTTGGTGCTACAAAAAAACAATCTGACCCTTTGCATCACTTGTAGAGAGAGCATTTATAACTAATAGACATTAACTGATGAAGAAGAAACAGATGTAACTTGACTAATTGAATAATATATGTGGATACCATTATCATCATTTTGACGTCAGTTTTTCCATGTGTGTAGCTCTGACGGAATATGTCGGGGCAGATTCTCTACAGGTAGATACTCCCCCTGTCACCAACCTTCATCTGTTTTGCAAGCAAGGTAATATTTGTGTACGTGGGGAGGAAGAGAGGGAGAGGTGTTATTGTGTGTGTGTGTGTGTGTATGCTTGTGTGTAAAACTGTAACATCAAAAGATGTTTACACGATGATAATGAAGGTTATGAAGGGGGCGTCATGGTAGGAAGGTTATGAAGGGGCATCATGGAGTTAGTTGTGAAGAAGACACACACACGTTGATGGCCCGTTATGTTTTGGTGTCCCTGATAATTGTCATGGTACTAGTTGTGTGATGATGGTGATGGTGGTGGTGGGTGGGGTGGGGTGAGGCTTCTTTGTGTGGGAGTTGAAAGGGTACAGGACAACCCACCCCAGCAGATACACATCTGACATTTATAACACTGACATTATCAGACAAACATTGTTGACCTTTGACATACTCCACCACCACCTCTGCTATCATTACTAACACTACCACCATCACCACCACCAACAACAACAACACCACAAGAAGTATCTACTTGGTTGCTCGACCTGCTTGACACAGCAGCCAAATCACTCTCATATTATGCACTACCATCTATCCTTCAATATACATTGGATGGTGTAGTTCTTGACGTACTTGAATCTGAATGAATGACAGGATGGGCATGATTGGAATGCCTTTGATCATGAATCTATCATTATTAATCTGAGCTGACCTGAGTCTGCACAACAACATAACCACTGCCATGACAACTACTAACAAGAGCACCTCTATGCGGTTACTTGATTTGCTACAAATAACAGCAGCAAATTTTGTCTATTACAGTGTATTTACATTAAACATGATACATAAATAGCTATTTTAGTCTAATATTGCTTCTGCAGCATATAACGGATATATATATATATATATATATATATATATATATATATATATATATATATATATACATATATATATATAGGTCAGTGTTGGAGGAGAAGAGTAGCAGCGTTTATGTTGATGATGATCATGATGATTATGATGATGATACACATGGGGGGATGCCGGAAAGTTCCTGGCTTTGGGTAAAAGAAAATACAGGAGGATCAGTTAATTATGATTTTATTCAACATATTCCCCTCTCAGATTCACACACTTATTGCAGTTTTTCTAAGCCCTGTAAAAGAACTCAGAAGGTTGGGCATCCAACCAGGCCTTTCGTGAAGCCCCTAAAGCCAGGAACTTTTCAGCAACCCCTTGTGTGTGTGTGTGTGTGTGAGCTCACATGTACTTATCTGTGTGTATGTATGATCATATATTTACATATTTATATAATAGTATGTGTATTTTTACATATGTGTGTGCATAGGTATATGTGTGTGTGGGTATGTGTGCATGAATATTTACTTATATATGTGTTTGTGTATACGTCTACGTGTCACCATCATGTCAGCCTGTCCCCTCTCTCCTCACCCCCCCCCCTTACAATACACCCATTTGACACTCCTCCATTGCCTGTTAGCAATTAAACCAATTAGACCAAATTAATTCCCCCACCTCGTTCTGTACCCATCATGCCTTATGACAGGGGAGGGGGTGGAAATAACCCACCCCGCCGTTCCCTCCTTTACTGGCAATAGAGTGGCAGCGGTGGTAGTGAGGCGGAAGCTGCTGCTGCTGCAGTGTTAACTTTATGGTAAAGATATTAGAGATGTTCAGTCCATGCATGCATACATACATACATATGTGTGTATATATATATATATATATATATATATACACACACACA
>NC_068994.1:58182626-58184701 GCF_001194135.2 Octopus bimaculoides | reverse complement strand
ATATATATATATATATATATATATATACATACACACACACACACATGCACACATATTTGCCTCTTAATAATTCATGACAATGGAACAATTCTATATTTTCACAGTGAAGGAGAAGAATATAATTTATTTTCTTTATTGCCCACAGGGGGTGGGGCCTAAACATAGAAGGGTACAAACAAGGACAGACAAAGGGATTAAGTCGATTACATCGACTCCAGTGCATAACTGGTACTTATTTCATCGACCCCGAAAGGATGAAAGGCAAAGTCCACCTCGGTGGAATTTGAACTCAGAATGTAAAGATAGACGAAATACTGCTAAGCATTTCGCCCACCGTACCAGTGATTCTGCCAGGTCACCACATTAAGGAGGGATATATAATTGATACTGTTATGTAGTCTGGTTAAAGCATGTTATTGTTGTTGTTTAACCCTCGGTCAGCCTTGATTGAGCAGGCCTTTACGTTCTGAGTTCAAATGTGTATAAATTAAATACCAGTTGCGTACTGGGGTTGAATCTAATCAACTGGCCCCCTCCCCCAAAATTTTGGCCTTGTACCTAGAGTAGAGAAGGATATGGAAACCGTTTTTGTGGTACAGATATATGATGGCAGCAATAGGTAAAAACATGGCTGGGAGTGGGGTGGAATTCTAGAGGAATGGTGTTCTGTGGAAGCTGGACTGGATGCAGTAGTTAGTGTGATACCTGGGACAGAGAGGAGAGAATATGAGTTGTGGTGAGAGGGGAGAGAAGAGATTCAGGAGTGCCTGAGAGGAAATGACTCAAAACTAACCAGTTTCAAGCAGAAGCCATAGTTGTAGCAGTAGAAAAAATCAGAAGGAGCGGACATAGTTTAGTGTGTGTTGGCGAGTGATTTCATGCCAATTAATCAGTTGATCTTCCTTTGGAGGGTAGCAGAGTGGGATTTGAGGGAGATTAGGTTACTATTTCTAGCATGTTCAGCAACCACCTAGTGGTGCCTTTGTTGGCTCTGCATGAAACATGTCATTAGCACTGGCTGGATGTGAACTTGGAACATAAGAGACTTAAGCAAGATACCACAACACCAGTTTGTCCAGTCCGTGATAATGACGATTATAAATCATCATCATCATCATCATCGTCAGCATCATCATCATCATCATCACCATCATCATCATCACCACCACCATTATTTAACATCTGTCTTCCATGCTGGCATAGGATGGATGGTGTGACAGGAGCTGCACCAAGCTCCACTGTCTGTTATGGCACGGTTTCTAGGGGTGGATGCCCTTCCTAATGCCAACCACTTCACACTGTGTGTGGACTGGGTGCTTTTTACACGGCGCCATAGGTGCATGGAACGAAGGGAACATTACAGAGACCTGCTACAGAAAGTTGGAGCTGACGCAGAAACTGAATGAAGAAAGACAGAAAAGACATTGCAATAAAAGGCATACACAGTACACCAATAACTGATGATACGGGAGCTCCAGCTGGGGCCAGTCACGGTGGTGTGTTGTGAGCTTGAGCAAGTTGCTTTATTTCTCATTGCTCCAGTATATTCAGCTGGCAAAAATAAGTAGTATTTGTAATTCAAAGAACCACCATTGTGACAATGTATCTCACATTATAACATCATCATCATCATCATCATCATCATTTAACGTTCGTTGTCCATTCTGGCATGGTTGGACGGTTTGACCAGAGCTGGCAAGCTGGGGAAGCTGCACCGAACTCCCAGTCTGACTCGACATGGTTTCTATGGCTGGATGACCTTTCTAACGCCAACCACTTTACAGAGCGTACTGGGTGCTTTTCTCCCTGAGAACTACATTAAGGGCACATGTGTCTGTGGAGAATTCAGCCACTTGCACATTAATTTCACAAGAAAGCTGTTGGTCAGATCGACTCAAATCCTGGTCATTGTAATCAACTGAGTACCAGTTTTTTTTTTTATATATAATTAATAGTGTGTGTGTGTGTGTGTGTGTGTGCATGTGTGAATGGGTTTATATATCTGCAAAGTTTGATCATGTTACAAAAGTGGACAGTGTGTGTGCGTGCGTGTGTGTGTGTGTGTGTGTGTGCGT
>NC_068994.1:58176463-58182523 GCF_001194135.2 Octopus bimaculoides | reverse complement strand
TGTGTGTGTGTGTGCATGTGTGTGTGTGTGTGTGTGTTTATAAACTGTCTCTGGTGTAGAGGAGAGTGGAGAGGAGCGAGGGAGTGAATTAGAACAAATAATAAAAGAGATGGAAAGGAAAAGTTAAGCAAAGGAAGTGAAATAAAGAAGGAAACAGAAAGAGAGAGAGAGAAAGAGAGAGAGAGAGAGAGAGAGAGAAAGTGACTGACTGACAGACTGACAGACAGACAGATAAATAACCCAGAGTCTGCACCAACAGCCATACACGCAGACAGGCAGACAAATATACTGACGGACTGACAGACAGATATAAACATAAACCAGTGTTTCTATATAAGTTGCCCCGCAAGGTTACCAATATTATAAATAAGACTTTTATATAAATACTAGCACAGTGGTGTAGTGTTGTGCTGTAGTATGGTGGTGGTGGTGGTGGAGATGATGATAGGACTTGTGGTGGTGGCTTTGTTATTGATGACGATGATGATGGTGGTGATGGTGGCATACAGAGGCAAATCCACTGTATTATTTAAAGTATATTGCACCCCCACTTTATAACTGCACCACTGCAACATCATGATGGTGATGGGGAAGAGGAAGAGGGAGAAGAGGCTTTTCCTTTTTTGCCCCCCAAGCTCCCATTCACACAAAGAACAGAAAAAAAAAAGCAGACTTGTGGCAACCCGCTCCCACCTCAGATGGCTCTTACTGCCAAGAAGTTTGACAGCTGGAGCACCAGTCTCATTGCTGTGGCTTCTATACTGATGGGGAGGCACAGTTCCAGAATTGCTCTGTAGTTTCCAGAAGCCATTGTGATTTGCAAGTCTCAAGCCATATGTTATCTCTTGTGATCCCTCTACTTACAGACAACCCATATTTGCACTTCAAAGTTGTCAACAGGTCAAAAATCAATGTCCCTGCTAATGCCTCACCCTGTTACCGTAGTAATGCGTAGGCCTATGAATTGCGCTATGATCTTATATGCAAATCTATGCTGCATTATCTTTTCTTGGTGTTTTGCCTTGCCCTTGGTTTTCAATATACTTCCATATAATAATCCCTGTTTGGTGAACAACACACAGGCCCTTAATCAACCAGAACCTCCATAAGTTTATCCTTTGAGGGCTCACTGAAAACCAAACTTCCACTCTTTGTAAAACAGAAGTATGGAACTTCTCCTTTAGCTTGTTCTTGGAACAAATTGGCCAACAGTTGGGATTCAACTTGGGACTGGAACAGTAGAATGATTGCATTACAGAAATAATTCTCATCTGTTCTAAACTTCTGATCAAACATCCTTTGGGGCATATAGTCATTATAGACGTACTATAGTCATGCTATTTAGCTCTCTTTAGTTTGGGGTCACAGACCCAATTAGCCCTCCACAGGAGCTAGCTTAAAAGTCTGCTTAGAGTGCAACTTTTAAGCTAATTAATAATGATAATAATAGCAATAGTAATAATCCTTTCTATTATAGGCACGAGGCCTGAAATTCGGTGGGAGGGGACTAGTCGATATCATTGACCCCAGTGTTTCACTGGTACTTAATTTATCGACCCCGAAAGAATGAAAGGCTAAGTTGACCTCGGCGGAATTTAAACCCAGAATGTAGCAACAGGCGAAATACCCCTAAGCATTTCGTCCAGTGTGCTACCAATTCCACCAGCTCACCACTTTTCTACCATTTCAATAATATTTTGTAAGATGAATTTTTGTAATACTTCTTTCTTCTATTTCCAGGTCAGCATTGGACTATAATCGCCATAAATGGTAACAAAGATGAAATCAGTTTTGTCAGCAGCAAAAAGTGAACATATGTGACATAAATTCATCCACAACAATATCAACATCAAGAAGACATATTTACAACACGATGAGCCGATTGGTTCCCATTAACAGGCATTAAATTCACAGTAACCTCACAAACATTTAAATAACCGTTATCAAGGTCACTCATGTTCTTGTTGCCAACTAACATTAAAGCAATTATGAAAGCTAAAAGAATTACAGAAGACTTATATCTGTTGTCATTTTAAAAGCAGGGATGGATCATTGGCAGATGTATCTAATTTGGTCATATTTTGGATCTCAGTTTTCTCCGTTTCCTTCTAAAATATTTTGATGTTTGTATTGTCAGAGAATAACAAGGATCAATGGAAGCTCCCGTGTTCTTTTTTTAAAACTCAGCTACATTCTATTCTGTTTTATGATGCAATTATTTAAAGGAAAGATGTCATTGGTGACCGACATTGTGAGTAGCTATACTAATGGGCGCCAAACATTAACACTCCCTTCAAAAGGGAAAACAAAATCTATTTCTAACTCCATTTGCTAAAATAATGCAAAAAATGTTTTGATGTTTTTCATATATAAAGAACTAATATATATTTATACTCATACATTTGTATAATACATATATATACATATTACATATATATATATATATCTTAATTTACATACATACAGCCATATATATATGTGTATTATATCGTACAGATTCCTGTATTCACATGTATTTTTACAAAACTGACTGTTTTATGAATTTGTCTCAAATCTTTTCCCAAGACTGACCAGTTTATGAGTCAAAAACTAAAATTATAACAAAAAAAAAAGACGAAATAGAAAATGATTGTTTTATACATTTGATATATTTTAATTTGTATTTTTTTTCAACAGAGCTGTATATTTGCTGGTTCAAATATAGTTTATATACAGTTAGATAGCTGTATATATATATTTTGATAGATTCTTTGGCATTTCTTATATACATTTTCATTGAAATATCAAGATAAAGTATCACTGCTTCTCAAAAGTGGGTGATTGTATTAAATAACCTTTTATCCTGTCTATAAACCCCCTGACATCTATTTTCTTATCTGTCTATCCATTATCTGACAAAATGACTAGTCCAGCCCCAGAAACCATTCCTGTTGAGCCAAAATCTCCAGCCAGGTCCAGAACTGAGAGTCTGAACATTTCTTCAAGTGTTGGCAACCTCAGATTCATCAATGATGAACTACGATCGCATGTCACCAAGTTGCGTAACCAGCTAGAAGCGGAGAAGGGCAACCTGAAGCAAGCCCACCGGCAGAAAGTTCTTGACATTAAGAATGTACGGGAACAGGAACAGAAGAAGGCATTGGCAACGATCATAGAACTGAAGAAGAAATTCCACGAAGAGAAAATCAAAGAGATAGAAAGTTTACGCGAGACAATTAGCCAGAAACTAGAGTTGGAGAAAAACAAATGCCTGAAAGTGAAAGACACAGAAATGACAAAACTACGACAGGAACTGGACGTGAAGGAGAAGATGTTGAACAAGCTGTTGTCTCAGACCAACCAGAAGACGAATAACGATCCGATTAATGTAAAGCTCTTGGATGAACTTAGTGAATTAAGGAGTACGAAACGACAGCTGGAAGAGTCCCTGTCGCAGGCAACAGTCATTGAGAAGCACCACAGTGAAAATCTGAAGAAACTGTGCAGCAGTTATGAATCGGAACTGGTAAGGGTTCGAAGAGAAGCCCACATGGAGATACGCCACATGGTAAGTAAAAATTTCTCATGATTTATTTCATGTCTTTCAATGTTTTTGTCCAAGTTCAAATCATTTGAGCACTACAAAGTCTTTTCCATACTAAGCATCTCTGGATCTCATCAGTTGACCTATATATATATATATAGCTTTATCTGAGCCGTAATTCTCTGTGCCATGAGCCTTTTGACATATTCTTACTCATTTTCTACGTATTATGTATGATGGCTGAGTTTGCTAAATGTTCAGTAAGGTACCATTCTTTACATTTTCTTCAACCACACAAAATTATACAAGTTTGTGTAATGTAGCACATGCAATTATTTACTTGTGGTTCAAAGTGGAGTGCTATTATTAGTATTGCTATGTCTAAACAAAATCACATCATGTGTGTGTGTGTGTGTGTTTACAAACTTGTTATCAATTCAAATATGCTTCAGGCATATTTGAACCCATAGGAAAACCGTTCAATGTATTTTGTGATGGAGAAAATTTCTTGCTGTAGACAAATAGGGGTTAACTACAGTGAGTCACTTCAGAATGGCCCCTGACCAGACTGTGGGATTCACGCATTCCACAGGTCATCTCCTCTTCAGCCACAGAGCCCGGAAAGACAAACGCTGCAAACTGACATGAGAGACAGGCTCCTCTTATGATATTCCTGTTCAATGACTGGCTGCACCATTCAGTGGCTCACTGTAAATAAAACACAAGGTGGCAGCACTTGGCAATGATGCATTTAGATACAAACTTATTACAAGTTCAAATACATATTCACACACACACACACACACACACACACACACACACACACACACACACACATGTTAGTGGTGAAGGTCTGAAGTGTACTCTGTACCGAGGGTTAGAGTATGAATGTTCCTTTATCCTGTAATAGCATGTTCTCATCTCAATATTCTGGGTTCTCTATCTGTGGAGATGGTCTACTGACATCGTTCCAGTTGAGGAAAGCTTTGACTCGAAGCCAAGATAAAGAAATGATAAACATAGATATGTTTATTTAGGTTTATTTTTATACACACACACACACACACACACATACACATGCATACACATTCATATAAATATATATATATATATAAATACATACATACATGACATACTTATACATATACACACACACAACCACACACACACACACGTGCACACTAATATATGTATGTGTGTATTTGCATTAGCTGTGTTTGTTTGATTCCAGAATGTATAAACCTTAAATTTCAGCCAAAATCTGAAGGTCTTCTGAAGTACATTACAACATACATACATACACACGCACATGCACACATGCATACACACATACATGTGTACACACACATACACTTGTTTAAAGTTGGTTCATTCCATCTCTGCTCCAAATGTGAATGAATGAAAAAACTCTGAATCGTCACCGCTGAACCAATATATAAAACTGCTCCATGTATTGAGTACTGTTTCTTTGTTAGTGCACCCAAAGTTATACTAAGGCTGAATGAGGGTCCTAGCAATGTCTTTGATATGGAGTTAAACAAAAACAACAACATCATCATCATCATCATATCTTCCTCTCTTTCACTCTCCTACCCTTGCGTCATAAACCTATAATTCTCTGATGCCATTATTACAGAAAATCAGCAGCAGATTGGCTGGAAGGATTTGTCACATTTCTTTGAACAAGTCAAGGTTGACTTTGTCTTTCATCCTTTCAGGATCAATGGAATAATTACCATTTTATCACTGGGGTCAATGTAATTAGCTAACTTCCTCCCCTCAAGTGTACTAGCCATGTGCCAGATTTAAAAAGGATTATTACAAACATCTCTGTATGTCTCTGTTTTACATGGCCCCATCTCTTCTTTCTTCACCTGCTTTCTCAGGTATTTTGTATTAGGTATAATTTCTGCTATCGTATATAGATACATCACCTGGGTATTATATTATATATAGATATATCACTTGACTATTCTGTATCATTATGTCTACATGTTGTTGTTGCTGTTGTTGTTGGTTTTTATGGTGTTTAGACTCTTTGACCTAGTGATTCTCAACTGTTTTAAAATCCAGGCCACATCTAAAACTTGCATTTTTTTAGGGGCCCAGACCCCAAAAAGGTAAAACACAAGTCAATTAAAGAAAAATTTATTATAGTATAGAAGGAAGATCGTCGAGGGCCGCCAGAAGTATGCTTGAGGGCCGCAGTAGAACTGCTGGTTTAGAGTGTGAGCAATAACTGAATGTTGAACACGTTCACTTTTGAATCAGAACATCCCGGATTTTAACCCTCTTTGTTTCCCGTTGTGTGTGTGCGTTCTACCATAACCTCAGCTCCATGTACGACCTTTGAATAAGATTGGGTTGGCAGAAGCCTTATGGTCAGCTGGTCAGCTGAACCATACCTATAATTCAACAAGCCAGTTACGTCACACGGGTTCTTTCTAGGAATTACAATAAGGGTATGTGAGTCTGTGGAATACTCAGTCACTTACTAAAATGCAATGAATCGGTAGTTCAGTTGATGAAATAACTAG
>NC_068994.1:58170407-58175209 GCF_001194135.2 Octopus bimaculoides | reverse complement strand
AATCCCATTAAGGGTTACAAGACACTGTTTCAATTCAAACACACACACACAGATTCGCATACAAGCACACACACTGCTAGAACAAATCTAAATAGGACCACAGAACTTCCAACATTGAGTATTCTAGTTATTTCATCAACTGAACTACCGATTCATTGCATTTTAGTAAGTGACTGAGTATTCCACAGACTCACATACCCTTATTGTAATTCCTAGAAAGAACCCGTGTGACGTAACTGGCTTGTTGAATTATAGGTATGGTTCAGCTGATCAGCTGACCATAAGGCTTCTGCCAACCCAATCTTATTCAAAGGTCGTACATGGAGCTGAGGTTATGGTAGAACGCACACACACAACGTGCTTCCAGAGTTTCGTCTTCCAGTTTCAGTAACAAAACTTTGGTTGGCCTTGGGCTTATTATAGAAGACACTTAATCAAGATGCCAGGCAGTGGGACTGAACCCAAAGCTACTTGGTTGCAAAGTGAGCTTCTTAACCGCATTGTTTCACGGTTAGATTATAATCCTTCTTCATCTCGCCACCTCCCCATGTTGGTTTCGGTTGCTGCCTTGATCGTTCAAAGCCTGAACAAAGTAGTCGAGGAGTTATCTCCCCTCTTACATTAACACATTTCTCAGCCTTGCGTCGTAAATTAGATTGTAGATAATTGCGTGTGATAGATTATTGTTGTTGTTGTGACTGTGGTGGTGGTGTGTGGGGTTAATTCTTGGACTTGTTGCTTAGCCACAGGTTAACGCACATCAAATAAACTCATGATTATGGCATTCCAATCATGACCATCACATCTTTTCGTAAAGATCACATTATTTAACATGTGCTTCTTAAAAACAATAACACGTGATCTAAGAGGAATACGACAGCTATTTCTAGCATGGCTAACAACCACTTAAAGGCTTCCTCATTAGTTGCAGTTCTTCATGTTTTGCTGTTGTAGTTACCTCAGACAGTTCATTTCGTCATCCCTACTGAACTATTCAAAATGGTGGCATGCATGTAGGGATGACCAACAGTTATACCATCTCCACATGTTTGTAGGGACTAGCAGCTATACCTGTGCCACATGTTATAGAGACACTAATAGTTATATATATATATGTCACATATTAATAGGGACCACTGATAACTTTACTTACTCCACATGTTAATAGGGACAACTAACAGCTATACTTATGCTACATGTTTGTAGGGATGACTAACAGTTACACCTTCTCCACATGTTTGCAGATATCACAGTACTTTACCATATTGGTGCAAATTATCACCACAATGAGATGGACCAACAAATTATAGACTGGCCAGTAGACTGACCAATGAAAATAATTGTTAGCAAGTGTCCAGTGAGGATTATAGCTGTTTGGGACATTTCATATAATAGTCTCAGGAAAGATTGCTGAATATGAAATTCAAGTAGTGACCAAAACATCAGTTTATGCACACACACACACACACACAGAGCAGTTAAATGATGGGTTGCATGCAGGAGCAACATGCTGTCATTGAATTGTTGATGAGCAAGTGGTATAGACTGTGGATGTTACATCCATAAAAGGTTATGAGTTCTTAACAAAGATATTTGACAAGAGCAACGTGCACTGGTAAATGACGAAGTCTAAAGAAGAGGAAAGCAGCACTGAAGACTAATTATGCTGTAAGAAACCATTTACTGCAACCACTGACACGAACCACTGGTCAGTAGATGAACTGATTCACAACCACTTTGTGGAAGTGGTGGGCATTATAGGAAGGGCATCCAGCCATAGAAACCTTGCCAAAACAGACAATTGGAGCCTGGTGCAGCTCTCTGGTTTGCCAGCTCCTGTCAAACCATCCAGCTTATACCAGCATGGAAAACAGAGTTAAATGGTGGTGGTGGAGGCCAAAAGAACATGTCATAAGGTTTCTTTCTAGTGAACTGCATTTGGCAACAAACTAAACATACTCAATAATAATTCTTATTCTTACACAAAAATATAATTTATTATTCATGTAACTGGATTATTTGGTGCACAAAGAAAATATAACGGAAACGAAAGTTATGTTGTGTCTTAAATTTTACTGAATAAATCCTCAAATACATAATGAGATTTATGTAACTATGCCCAATCCTTTCAAAGAATTTTCTGGTCAGAATTTGGCATTGCCGAAGTTATACGCAAGGCAGCATGCATGTCTAAGTCTGTTAGAAGTAAGCTGTTCTTCAATTTGTTAGATTTCTCTTTACAAATATATGTTGGGTGCAAAAAATACACACATTTTCTTTGCAAGCTGTTTCTATTTACCAAACTTTTCTGCATTGATTCCTATACAGAATTCAGTCGGGTGCATATTCTTAAAAATGTTCCTGCAGAGTATTGTCTATGCTGAGATCATTAGACTCTGTTTCTGTATTATATATGAAGGGAAAAAATGCAGGAAACTTACCAGTAAGCTGCCTTGCAGATGTATTTTTTAAGACAGGTACCTGCTGGTTGTATTTCTCTGAACAGGAATGTGTAACAGTTTATATGTCTCTAACAAGAAGAAGAAGGAGGAGGAGGAGGAGGAACACAAGAGTTGTTTGGGAAAGTGGGAAAATTTCACTTGAAATGATTACATTTCCAGGACTTTGGTATCATCATCATCGCTGTTATCATCATCATCATCATCATCGTCGTTGTCGTCGTCGTCGTCGTCGTCGTCATCATCATCATCGTCGTCGTCGTCATCATCATTGTCGTCATGATGACAGTGGCAGCGGCAATGAAGACAATGATGCCGATGCCTTATAATTTAATCTTTTGCCAAAAATGTGAACTGTGAACACTGAATCACACAACCATTCTGTCTAAATGTTCTCATCTCACGTTCTTCGTTTCAAGGAAGAACACAGTTTCTTCTCTCTCAGATTCCGCACTTTTCTCAGAACATTTCTCATCCTTCACCAACGAACATTGCTACGATACAGTTACATCTAAATATACATATTCTGTATCATCCAACAAACTCTGTAGTTTAAACACTCACCCCGACTCAATTAAATTGATAACGTATACTACTACAGAATCAATCATGCGTAAAATCCAGAACAGATTTTTGCAGACACTTTTAGTATGTTCTATGGTGGAATGGAAGCTCATATTTCTCTTCGTTATTAAACTGCTTTAGAAGACTTGCTGGTTCTCCTTTAACAAAGGTGTACCATCTGTTGTAATGTTTGCCAACTTGTTCCAAGATAAACCAGACTATCCAAGTAAACAGAAATCTTGGCATTACAAAATTATCGTCAATTCCTCAAATAAATACAAGCAGTTGCACTGTGTCTCATAATGTCAGCACTTTCATCAAGTGCCAGTGAGTAATACACCAATGACTTGCCAACCTCAAGTAGAATCTACAAAATAGCATCAATGTGGCAAACTGCAGTCCTCCTTGACAAAAACATGGCTTCAGTTTCTGCTTCTAATCCTAGGCAAACAATATCAACTGCATCAGACATACAGTCCCTGAAAAATTCTGCTAGAATTGAATTCTGTTTGGCAATTTTATAACCAAACACGAAACTTGTCTTTGTGGTAGCCTTTTGCATGATTGTTTTACAATGAAAGTTTGTTCTTTTAAATTTCTCAATGCCGCTGCCATTTTCACCATAGTTCACTTTCTGATAAATTACCTGCAAAGTTACTGTGTTTTATCTAAAATTATCTCTTCAAATTATCGTATATTGTTTTTGCCTACAAGTCGAATTTTTCCCAACCGAAATTCAAAGCCAGAATAATGTAGGTTGACTTACACACCAAAATGGCTTTGGAGAACCAAAACTTCTTTGTGAATTGCCACAGGATTTGTAAAGATGTTAGAATGTTTATCCTACATTGACTTGTATGCCAGAAAATATGGTATACACCTTAAAAATATCAACACCATCCCGGTATTTAAAGAACACTGCTTTACTTCTAATATCTATAAATGAATATTTATTCATCAATGCCTTATTGTCTATATACAACATTCACCTTCAATTTTCTAATTTTTGTAATTTTCATAGCAGTCATTGTTAGAATAAATTTAAAATCAATATATTTTGAAATTATTAAACATGTGCTGAACACTTTGCAGTTCTGTTTTCAAAATGGTCACTTCTAACTGTAATCTTATTAAACCCTTTGTGCACAAAAAAAAAATGTATGTGAGAAATTTCGTGAGAAATTTCGTGAGAAATTTCGTGAGAATGTCTGCTGGTTACATGCAGTCAGCTGCCAGTCATAAATTTTCCCATCTCTGCCCTACATTATCAATTGGCCACTCAGCATGGAAGGATAATCTAACATCTTACCACGGTAACTCGTGTTACTCATTGTTATTAGGTGGTATGGAGGACTGGGAGATTTCCATGAATCATCAGTGAATATGTGGTGGAATTACCATGGATAAAGTTTGTGTTGTTTGGTCATCTTTAAGACTCTCCATTCCCTTTCATAATTCAGCTGCCCATTTTTGCACTGTTGATAAAGCTGGTGCATCATCCCCTAATGTATCAACCATGCCAGCATGAATGTCCTTGGGAGCTAAGCCCTTTTTTCTGCAGGTATTTGATAACGATTGGCACTCATGCCAATGAAACATTAAAAGCACATCCGAGCATGATCGTTGCCAGGGCCATGGATTGGTTCCCATGCCAGTGGCACGTAAAAAGCACCATTTGAGCATGATCATTGCCAGCATCTCCTTACTGGCACATGTGCCTGTGGCACGTGAAAAACAACATTCGAGCGTGGTCATTGCTAGTGCCACCAGACTGACTCC
>NC_068994.1:58165399-58170397 GCF_001194135.2 Octopus bimaculoides | reverse complement strand
AACCAACATTCGAGCGTGGTCATTGCTAGTGCCACCAGACTGACTCCCGTGCAGGTAGCATGTAAAAAACACCTTTTGAGCGTGGTCGTTGCCAGAATCTCCTGACTGGCCCTCGTGCCGGTGGCACATAAAAGTACCCACTACACTCTCGGGGTGGTTGGCATTAAGAAGGGCATCCAGCTGTAGAAACTCTGCCAGATCAGATTGGAGCCTGGTGTAGCCATCTGGTTCACCAGTCCTCAGTCAAACCGTCCAACCCATGCTAGCATGGAAAGCTGACGTTAAACGACGACGATGATGATGCTGACAACGGCAAATTTTGTCCATTTTCAAGTGAAGTTGCTACTAGTTACGTTTGAAGTCTTCTTTGAACAATCAGATATTAGTTTACTTGGAAAGAAACAATATGGTGAAATGCAAGATTTCACAGCCCTGGCATCTAGTTGGCCTATCAACTTTTCAGCCCACCCTCATAGCTCCAGAAGACATGCCCACCTCAGTCAAACTTAGTTCTGGAAGCACTGTACATGTGTGTACATCAATGGGCACTTTGCCCAATCTCCTCAGCAAATCACCCCCCACCCATCCACCCATCTACCCATCATCTCTCTCTCTCTCTCTCTCTTGATGCTGTTGTATTTTTCTTGCTACCCTACCAGAACTATTTCCTTTGTAATCCATTCTTCATCCATTCTCTCCACCCACACTTTATATCGATCAAAACACCACTCCACCTCCACCTCCACACACTGAATTACCCTACCAAATACCTCCCCTCATGCATGGCGCTTGCCTTTCTCCCTCCCCACGCCTCCACCCCCTCGGCCTGCTCTAACCACATGTCATTTCTCCCTCATCGTCCATCCCCACCCCTGATGACTGTACCATCATTACTACCCTACTGCCATCTCCCACACCCCCCTGCTCTTTCCTGCATCCCTCTACCTTCCCCGACTCCTGCATCATTCGTCATCCCCCACCCCTTATCCACCCTTACTCAGTCATTACAATTGTTGAACCCCCTCCCTCTCCTCCCTCCCTCCCACTCTCTCATCGCTTGCTCCTCCCCCACCACCACCATATACTCATGCAAACCACCAACTCCCTTCGTTCCTCCATCCTCATTCGTTTCTACTCACTTCTTGCCATAAGGGGTCACCTGGACCCTTCATCACCAATATTCATCGCTTTGCAGCCTCTCCTCTCCCTCTTTCCCACCGTGTAAAGCCATGTAGCTCTTCCACAAGAATCCGCTCTGCCTTTTCCTAGCATGACGGTTCTCACCGCCATTCCTGATGCGTTTACGGTCTTGCAAACTGCATAGCAACCTCATAAGTGCTGCTGGCACAAAAAGAAGCAAAACGCATCCATGCTGTAAAGATAGACTACCATAGCACCCAGGCTGTATTAGAACGGGTATCATAGAAACCGTGCCAAAGCAGACACTGTGTGCTTGTATGCTTATCACACACACATACACACAACAGACGGTTCTCAGTGTATCAAATTGAAAATGACTGTAGTCTTCAGCTTCCAATAAACATACTAAATAATTGGTTCTTCTTCAGTATTGTATATTCTTCATTTTCCCTTCTTGTTCACACAGAAATGTTCGCGCGTGCGTGTGTGTACGTGTGTGTGTGTCCATCTCTCATTCTGACAACTCTTCTCTTCGTCTTCCTTTTTCTCTCTCTCTCTCCTCCCCCCCTCTTTCTCAATTCTCATTTCATCCTTAAATTCTCACAATATTTCTGTATTTGATCCCCACATCCCTTAATCTTCTCTACTCATTTCCCCTCTTCTTAAAATAAGTACCAGTTGTGTACTAGGGTTGTCGTCAACTAATCCTGTCACCTAAAATTGCTGACCTTGGGTCAAAATTTGAAACTGTGTAGTTGTGTATCCGTCCGTCCCCTTCCACCCCCACCCCAACTATTATTTCATTCTTCCCCCATTTATCCCCCTCCTCCCCCATCTCATTCTTCTCTTTCTGTTTCCCTTTTTTGTTAACGTCTGCCAACAACAACCTTCTACATTTCTCCTCTCTCACTTTCCCCTATACCTTTCTACATGTTCTTCATCTTTTCTCTCTTCTATATTTACCCTTTCTTCCTCTCTCTCTCTCTGCCTTTTCCTAATATATTGTCTGTCTTTCTTCTTTACTTTCTCACTCATCCATCAAATCCTCTTTCTCTTTTACCCTTTCTCTCTTTCCTCTCCTCCTCCTCCTCTCCCACATCCCACCATTTCTTTCTCTTCCTATTTCCCCCTCCTCTCCATTTTTACCCTATCTCCTACTTCTCCTCGTCCTCCACCCAAATATTCTTCCCTCCCTCTCTTTCTGAGTGTTGTCTACCAACTTTTCACTCTCTCTAATTGTCTGTCAGTTCGACTGATTGCCTGTTCATTATAAAACCATTCTGCGACCGCCGTTCCTTGCTCAGTAGTGCTGCTGTTGTCCTCTTTGCTAGTCGAGCTGTAGTGGTATATATATATAAATGTATGTATATAGACATCTAAGGAGATAGATATATATGTATGTGTGTATATATAATATCTTGGAGAACGAGTTATTTAATTTATTTAGCGGTGAATTGTCAGCCGTCCGGCCACTCAGTTTTATTTAATTTGCAAAACAGAAGAATTTGAAACGAAAATTGCTAAACGCGAAAACTCTTCGCGAAAAACATTGGACATTACTTAAAACCCACCAAATACCTGATTAAGGAAGCAGGTATTCGAGTCTGGGAGAAACAATCCCACATTTCACAAGGCCACTGACCGTCTCCGTTAATTAATTGTAATTGCCGCTGTTAAACTAATATTTCTGATAATTATTATCGTTGTCACTGGGCAAAATAAAGAAGGCGGGAAAACAAATCGAAAATTAAATGATTCTAATCGATAAATCGATTAAAAATCAAACGAACATGTTGATTTACGAAATTATCTCGAGTTTATTGAATTTTACGTGATTGATGACGAGAGAAGGAAAATTCGCAAAAATATGGAGAATAAATAAATAAGACAATATTTAATATGTCTTAAATAAATAAAACGAACTGAGATATTTATTAATTCGTCAACGTGAAGCAGAAACCATGAATATTGGAGAAAGAAGCAGCTTCTGTGCAATGGAATCAATCCGGCCTGATCTTTCCTTGCACCTCTGGCCAATTCTACAAGCACCCCCTTCACCTTTTCGTAATGATGGTTGCATCACCATCTACTCCACCCTGGGACACCTCATACATGTCGTAAGTTGCCATTTCTTTCGGACCGCCTTACATTCTGTGTGCATGTGCGTGTATGCACGTGTGTGTGTGTGGGTTCGTTTCTTTGTTTAATTCATTATTGCTACGCCCGCACTGGAGCACCACAGACACACATACACATGCATATATATATATATATTCACAACTATGAATGAATTACGCTTGTCATTGTACGCACACGCGCGTGCTATCTATATACACGCATATATAATACTGTATACATTCGGATATATAATTCACCTAATTTTGAAGTTGTACGGTTAATGTCGAACTAATTTTTGGTGCTTCAACCTAAGTACGTAATCCATCTGAATCTCGAATATTTTGATATATATATATATATATATATATATATATATATATATATATATATATATATATATATTCACTACTATAAATGAATTACGCTTGTCATTGTACGCATACACACACGCGCGCGCCATATACACGCGTATATAATTCTGTATACATGAATAATGCATGCGAACACATCTACAATATAGATATGTATGTATATATTTGCTTGCTTGCGCGCACGTATATATAATGCGTATATATGTTTTGCATGTATATGTGTATTTTATAAATGCAATGCGTGTTTATGATATTGAATATGCTGATGGGGGGAAAAGGCTATTTTGTACTCTTAATTCTGTATATGTTTGTGTGTGTATTGGAAACGGATAGAAAATATACATCTAGCAACTGGATATGTGTGTGTGTGTATGTACTTCTGTGCGTGTGTATTTATAACCTTCCAACTTCTACCAATATGGAAAAACGAAAGTTAAAACTGACACTAAATGCCTCGCTCCACCCTCCTGGCATCATCGTCATCACCACTACCATCATCATCATCATCGTCGTCGTCGTCTACGGATGCTGCAATGTTTAACCATTAATGGTTGATGTAATCACTTGTCTGGTCTGTTGCCAACATTGGCAGCATGGCACCACTTCTTACATCATTTCACATTCCTCCTGTATCACTGCTGCTACTACTACAACTACTACTGGTGGTGTTTTGGTAGATGAAGGGGTGCCACAGATGGTGTGATTGTGGTGGTGGTGGTGGTGGTGGTTGAAGATATTGCAAGAGATGGTGGGAACAGTGGGTGTTGGTGGTGATGGTGGAGATGGTGCAGATGGTATTGGAGATAACGGTAGCAGAGATAATGTGGTGCTAGTAGAGATTGTGGTGGTGGTGGTAGAGGCAGCATAGTGTTTGTAATGTGTGACGGTGGTTGGCGAATGGTGTTGGTAGAAATGATGGGGTAATAGTAGAAATGATGTAGATAGTGACGGTGGCCTAATGGCTGGTGGTGGTTGAAGGGGTACCCGAGGTGGTACAGACTATGGCATGCGCGCACACGTGTGTATGAGAGATGGAGGGGGGCAGGGTAATTGCATAGTAATGTTATACATGAACATGGAGGTGGTAAGCCATCAGATGATGGCATGCATCGACAAATATATATATGTATGTATATATATATATAAGCAATGTTAATTCTCTAAATGAAGTCTTAATATATATATATATATATATAGAGAGAGAGAGAGAGAGAGACACACACATACTCATACATACATGTATCTTTAATGCACACACACATCTTTAGACACAATTATTCGTCTTGCAAATATGCATGCCTTTGTACACATTTCTGTACTGCTTTGCTCTCTCTCTCTTTCTCTTTCTCTCTCTCTCTTTCTCTTTCTC
>NC_068994.1:58158194-58165227 GCF_001194135.2 Octopus bimaculoides | reverse complement strand
CTCTCTCTCTCTCTCTCTCTCTCTCTCTCTCTCTCACACACACACTTACATTATCACCATCATACATTCTCAGGCTCATAAGAACCAAACCCACTCTTCAACCCATATACTTGTCTTCACACACACACCCACACACACAATCATACACATGCATAGTTGTACACACCCTGTTAACAGCCATCATTAAAATACCTCGTTAAGTGTAATAAGTAACCGAAAATTAGCAACTGGGAGCAAATATAATTGGAACACTTGTCTTGGTGGAATGTTGTGGGACAGTGGGAAGTTGTGACTGCTGTGGCTTCTGTTGTGTGGTTGATGGAGGCATTGTGGGATACGCTGTGTGGTTGGTAAAGGCAGTGGAACTATGGGTTCTGATGATGCATGGTTGGTTGACAGTTGTGCTGCGGAACTGTGGGATACTGTTGTTGCATTCATGATTGTTGGTCACTTCTGTTTTAGTGGTCAGTTGTAGAAATACGCCCTTAACTCTTTGGCATTTAAACTGGCCATAAAGATCCTTCCCAAGTCGTACAGATTCACAGAGCCAGTTTCCCCAGTTGCCATGGCGCATATATTCTCTCCCCACCCATGCGGACAGAACGCAGGTCCATTGCAGGGTCACTCATTTCTGCCAGCTGAGTGGACTGGAGCAACATGAAATGAAGTTTTTGCTCAGACACATGTTGCCTGGTCAAGGAATTGAACTCAATCTCACAATCATGAGTCTAGCATTCTAACCACTAAGCTAGTGGTTCCCAACCTGGGACCCATGGACCCCTGGTAGTCCACAAAGGTAGTACTAAATTCAAAGTTTCATATATATATATCATCATTTAACATCCGTTTTCCATGCTGGCATGGGTTGGATGGTTCGACTGGGGTCTGGGAAGCCAGGAGGCTGCCCCAGGCTCCAGTCTGATCTGGCAAGGTTTCTACAGCTGGATGCCCTTCCTAACACCAACCACTCCGTGAGTGTAGTGGGTGCTTTTTACATGCCACCAGCAATGGCCACGATCGGTTGGTGCTTTTTACATGCCACTGGCATAGGAACCAGTCGAGGTGGTGCTGATATCGGCCACATTCAGATGGTGCTTTTTATATGCTACTGGCAAGGGAATGACAACTACAATTTCCATTTGATTTTCATTTTGATGTTGATGTACCTAACTCAATAGGTCTCCTCAAGCACAGCAGGTCACCCTACGATCCAAGGTACTTTTGAATGGGGTTGGGCTGGTTACGCGAAACTGATGTGGGATACAGCCATGAACTCACTTTATTTGCTGAATCTTTGCAGTCACAGCATGTCTCCAGAGGTCCCGGTCTTTCGTCATTCCCTCTGTGAGGCCCAACGCTCAAAGGTCATGCTTCACCACCTCATCCCATGTCTTCCTGGGTGATGATGATGATATATATATATACACACACACACACACACACACACACACACTCACACACACACAAAGATAAGCATATTAAAAGGTGTCTATGGGAAAACTAATTTAAATAAAAGGGTTTTGAACCTCTGTGAAAAGGTTGGTAACCTCTGCACTAAGCCAGGCACCTCCACCAAAATGGCCAGATCCAGCCCCAAAATTCTCCCCATTTTATGTTCAAACTGGCCTGATCTAGCCTCTCACACCTATCCTACAATGCCATTCTAAAAGTAAACAACCACGCCATTGAAATCTTAAAGCTATGAGAAAATGCCTGATTAATTAATTAATTAACAATGTAAAGAAATTAGTTTTACATTCGATGGAGTGATCTGAATGCTAAAGAATTAACCTCCAAGAGACTGGTACTTTGGTTTCATGGCGTTAAGAGAATGAGGGACATTATTTCAGCCAGGATACATTTCCAGTCTATCTCAGATAATGTTGCTGAGACTTCTGATACCAATTCCTTACGGCTAAGTGAACCATCTCAATGTAAAAGAAAGTGTCTGGCTTGGAAAGGTAATGAGATGATTCCAGTTGATTTTGAACTCAAGAACTATTTGCAGTTCAATATGTTATCTACTCAGGCACTTGTGTCTCTGTAGTTTGCTAACAAAGGTACCCAAATAGTCTCCACCACCCCAGGTGTACCAAACATTTGTCTCTTAAGTTCTATATAATATTTAGCAATTATGAAGTGCAGAATGACAGCTACATGTCAGTTCTCTGTTGTTGTTTAAACTTCCTCTGTTGGAATTTGTTGGAGTGGATTTGAAGGTTGAATTTATTTGTGTATATAGTCCGTGTTTTCTTGGTTGATAACCAAATCAACAAACACTTGATCTATGGACTTTAAGAGAAGGAAAAGAAAGAATTGAGGCTATTTGACTGTGTCATTTTGTCACTTACAATCTTTTTCTTATCAACACAAGTGGGGTTGTTTAAGAAGCTTGCTTCCCAACCACATGGTTCTGAGTTCAGTTCCACTGCATAGCACCTTGGGCAAGTGTCTCTTACTATAGACCTGGCCAAGCAAAGCTCTGTGAGTGAATTTGGTCAACAGAAACTGAATGAAGACTATAATTTATATATATATATATATATATATATATATATATATATATATATATATATATATGTGTGTGTGTGTGTGTGTGTGAATGAGAAAAGGAAGGAAATGGAGAAATTGATATGCAGACATCAGTTTATTCAAAGATATTCAAATCTATATAATGACATTCCTGTCCTACAGCCGTTTCCATATCCAATTAGCTCAATTACAGAAATTAAATTATAACTCCCTGCTACTATGCAAGCATAGAAAAGAGGGCATTAAAATAACAATGATGATTCTTGTGTGGGTTGAACAGGTTTGCACAAAGCATCCCAAGTGTCAGGTAATTCCTTCCAAGTGATTAGTTTATGTTCTGAAGGCAATGCCAGAGCCACTATGGTGTCACTTGACCTGCTAGAAATAGTTGCCCAATCTCCTTCAAATCATACACTACTGTCTTAAGAAAGAAACGACACATTGGATAATGTAATCCTAGATACATTGTCTGCAAAAAGAGGGAGAAAATAGGTGGGTCATTCCTGGAACCATTTTGATTAAAAGTCTGCTGGATTGTGATTGAGTGGGAACTAAACATGGACATAAACTGGATCTGAGGAAGCTATAGGATGTTGCACAAGCACCCAGCTGTGAGTGTAATGCGTCTTATAGCAGAAATGGCTGTAAGCTAACAAAGACTATGTTACTCCTGGTCTTTTGTCATTCGTTAGTTACCTTTGTTAGAAAACCACAGAGACACAAGTGCCTGAGTAGATAACATACTATACTGCAAACAGTCTTGGGTTCAAAATCAACCAGCATCATCTCATTACCTTTCCAAGCCAGACACTTTCTTTTCCACTGAGATGGTTCACTTAGCTGTCTTGGTAGACTGATTTACTTTTCTCAACACATTCACACACATGGATAGATACATAACCATTTTAGTTATTTAGTTTGATTGTTTTATTAATCCCGAATAAATTGCAGATAAAGCTGAATTTGCCCTCGGAGGACTCTGCCCTGATAATAAACTGAACTGGCAACATTGGTGTCCCAGACTAAGCGCTACAAAGCAACGAACCAGACTTTCTACACTTCCTCCTCTTCCTCCTCATCCTCCTCCTCATCCTCCTCCTCATCCTCATCCATCCTAACTGATGTTTAGTAAAATACTGTACAGTGTAAAAATAGAAAAAGCGATCCTAGTCTCCTGCAAATTCCTTTGGTGGGTGTGTTGGGATAACTATGGGGGAGGGGTGGGGAGGGAACTGTATTACATCACTTTTCCAGGCTGCCACCATCACCTCCACCACCAACACTACCATCAACATTGTTACTATACCTACTACTACTACTACCACCATTCTACTACTACTACTACAATGATTATATGATAGCATCTTAAGGAGTCCCCCTTCTCCCCTTCCTTGGCCTCACTCACCCCCTTTCTCTGTATTCTAGTTCCCATGTACCTTTAATAGCTACCCTAGGTAATTTACTCAGGTGAATGTTTAGTTAAGCATTGCCTTACCCAGGGGGCATGACTTGGTGGTTAGGGTGTTGGGCTCCTGATTGTAAGATTGGGGTTTCAGTTCCTGAGCAAAACACTTCATTTCACGTCGCTCCAGTCCACTCAGCTGGTAAAAGTGTCATCTTGTGGGGGACTGGTGTCCCATCCAGGGAGGAGTGTATACGCCAGAGAGACCTGGAAACCACCCCCTATGCTCCTTATGGAGAAATGTGGACTACCCTTACCCTGGGTAGTAGATGGTCGGTCACGTGGTTTAACATTGCCATCACTTGGCCCACATAGGTGCCTTTAGTACTATTGTCACATGTTTGGGCCAGGTCTCTTGCATAGGAATAACACATCCATCTCACATGCACACATACTGAGGGGCTTCTTTCAGTTTCCATCTATCAAATCCACTTACAAGACTTTGATTGAACCAAGGCTATAGTGGAAGACACTTGCCCAAGGTGCCACTCAGTGGGAATGAACCCAAAACTGTGGTTGGGAAACGAGCTTCTCACTGCACAACCATGCCTCTGTCTATATCTTACAGTTGTGCCATTTAAATTTTATTTCTATTTTATAAGCACAGGAGTGGCTGTGTGGTAAGTAACTTGCTTACCAACCACATGGTTCTGGGTTCAGTCCCACTGTGTGACACCTTGGGCAAGTGTCTTTTGTTATAGCCTCAGGCAAACCAAAGCCTTCTGAGTGGATTTGGTAGAATAAGTCCTGGGATCAATTTGTTCAACTAAAGGCAGTGCTCCAGCATGGCCACAGTCAAATGATTAAAACGAATAAAAAAAATAAAAGAAATCTAATGTGATGCACTTTGTGTTTTGCTCTGCATGTGATCCCCAGCCCATGGAGCAATTATCTTGCATGGAACTGGTCTGTGATGCAAAAACAGGTTAGGGACTGCAGCCTTGCAGTATTTGTCTGAGCTCTTTTAATTCTGTGTTCAAATCCCGCTAAGGTCAATATTTCCATTCATCTTTGTGAGGGTTAAAAAGGAACCAACCAAGTACTGGGTCTGATGTAATTGTCTAACTCCCTTCTACATAAATTAGAAACAATTATTTTGATAATTATCTTCATTATCATCACCTGGAGTGTTTTTATTAACGATATCTTTGTGATAAGAAGAATCTTTTCTGCTTTCATAATTGCAGATAACCATTATCATCATCGTCGTCATCATCATCATCATCAGCTTATAAACATCATTATCCTATCTTTCTCTCCTTCTCTATCTCTCTCATGCACCCCCTCATCTTCTCGCCATCTTCCCCCTACTTTCCTACACTGTTCGTACAACAATACCCGGGTACACTTCGTCTCCGCCTCACACCTACACATTAATACATACCCCTCATAGACATTGCCATTTATGGTAAAAATATAAAAAGCACTCAAACATCTGAAAGAATAAAAGGAAAATGGAAACAAGCGCATGAAAATAGGGTTTAAAATATGCATTTGGCATTGTTGGCCACCACCACCCCCCGACTCACAGCAATACACTCGCATAGAAACTTAATGAATTAATAAGCAGGAAGTTCTGGAATTGCTAAGAGGGTGATGTTTGGCAATGAGGAATAAAGAATAGGATGTATGTGCATTTGTGTGCACGTGCCTGCACATGCACGCACACACACACTACACAATACACGCGTATATAGGAATACATCAGCTTTGTAAGAGATGCCTGTCCATCTGTCCAAGTTGCATCACCCCCTCAGAAAGAGTTGAATAGTTCAGTTCTGTGAATATAGCACTACTACTACTACTACTACTACTACTACTACTACTATTGTTGCTTAGATTAGGATGTAGTACCTATTTACAGCCAGATAGCCTGAGCAATGTAAGAATCAAATATCTAGGTGATGAACACAAAGCTGAGTGGGTGGTGTGAACTGCCGACCTGTTGATAGGTTATTCTGCAAGCTATTATGTTTGTTAATCTCTCTCTTGCACACACACACACACACACTCACTCACTGTTTGTCTGTACTTATGTTGTATGTAAATACATCATGCTTACTTAGTAAGGAGAACTTCGATGATTGTGCAGATCAGTAAACTCGGAGTACTAACAGTGAGTCCTCAGTTATTTTTAACTTATTCAAGACTTCAACAACAGACAGACCACAATCGGCAAAAACAACAATGTATTGGATAACAGCAACTTGAAGAGGAAGATTACCCCCATCCAGTATTATTATTATTATTATTACTATTATTATTATTATCAACATCATCATCATCGTCATCGTCATCACCTTTATTATTATTATTCTTGTTCTTTCATTAGCCCAGTGATGATCTTGTTCACCCTGGGCCATTTAATTGACTCCCTATGAAATTGTATAACCCCAGGCAGGATATTTGCTGTTCCTAAAACTGTTGTCTTTTCCAGGACAGATTCCAATTGCATCAAAGTTTTTTTTAAATTTTTTTTTTAAGGATTTTTGTGAATAATGTCCCTGTCCTTACCAAGGTTGACTTTGCCTTCCCTCCTTTTGGGATTGATAAAATAAGTACCATGAGATGTAATCGACATACCCCTCCCCTCAAAATTGCTAACCTTGTGCTAGAATTAGAAACAAATACAATTGTATTATTATTGTTATCGTCATTATTGTTATTATTATTAGTATTATTATTATTATAATCATTATTATTATTATTAGTAGTAGTAGTAGTAGTAGTAGTAAAGCAATGAGCTCCCAGAATCGTTAGCACACTGGATTAAATGCTAAACGGTATTTCGCCCGTCGCTCCGATCTGAGTTCAAATTCCGCCGAGGTCAACTTTACCTTTCATCCTTTCAGGGGTCAATGAAATAAGTACCAATTAAACACTGGGGGGTCGATGTAATCGACTTATCCCCCTCCCCAAAATGGCTACCCTTGTCACAAAATTTGAAACCATTATTATTATTATTATTATTATTTACTTTGGATGATAGATTGTCAACATTGTCAGAGCCTCGGACAAAATGCTTATGCAACTGTTGTT
>NC_068994.1:58149915-58158021 GCF_001194135.2 Octopus bimaculoides | reverse complement strand
ACCCCCACCCCCACTCCCACATTTAAATCCTTGTGTTGGTCTTAGGAAATCACTACTATCTATGTCGTAATTTTTCTGTTATCTTTAGGTTTTGGCGTTATTATCGTGATACCAGTTACTGAACAAGCATGCAAAGGGACTGAGTGCTAGTGACTACATCCACCTTGGCTTCATACCCAGAAGTCATTCCACCACAGTAGACTTCTACAGTAAACCTCTTCCTCCTTAGCAACAGAGGGAGACACTGCTGTCCTTAGTAGCATTTACCTACCCTAATTAAATTGTGTAGTAAATCCATTCTTATCTTCAACACAACCTGCTCATCCAGTCACCTTAAGACTACTGCAGTAAACTCCCTCACCTAAAACCTCATAAATAGCATCAAACGGTCACTATGGAGATATATAGCTCTGTTGCCATAGTGACTGACTCCTCTAGAATAACTAGATTGAAAGCTAAGTTCTACTCCATACATAATCCAGTGTAAACACCCCTTCCACTCCTCACCGAAGACAGCAGCCATTTGCCTTGGATAATAAGGGATGCCTGGTCACTTGTGAAGGTTATGAGAAAACATCCGGTGCCTGTGGCATATAAAATGACCCCAGGGGTTGTTGGTAGCAATAGCATCAAGAGTAAAGATTTGACAAAAACAATGACACACCCAATAAAAAATTAGGGCTTTTTTCTTTTTTGTTTTTTTTTTATTTCTTTGTATATAGGCGCAGGAGTTGCTGTGTGGTAAGTAGCTTGCTACCCAACCACATGGTTCTGGGTTCAGTCCCAGTGTGACACCTTGGACAAAAGCCTTGTGATTGGATTTGGTAGATGGAAACTGAAAGAATCCCAGTGTGTGTGTGTGTGTGTGTGTGCGTTTGTGTGTCCCCCCACAACATCGCTTGAGAACCGATGCTGGTGTGTTTACGTCCCCGTAACTTAGTGGTTCGGTAAGAGAGAGACCAATAGAATAAGTACTAGGCTTACAAAGAATAAGTCCTGGGGTCAATTTGCTCGACTAAAAGGCGGTGCTCCAGCATGGCCACAGTCAAATGACTGAAACAAGTAAGAGAATCAAAGAAAAGGAAGAAAACGAACATGCAAAATGCCAAAGGTCTTTGGTGGATGATGGGACATTGTGGAACCATCGCTAGCAGGGAAGATCAGAGGGAAATAAATTCAAAAACTAACAAAGGTAGCAGGGATTCTTTAATCTTTTCACATTCCACACTCGTGCCAATAAAATGATAAAATACATCCGGTCCCTGCTGCAAAGTTGGTGATAAGAATAACATTCAGCCACAGAAATGATGCCAAAAATATAGATTGTATGAGCAAGAGGTGGACTCTGGTTGTGCGCAGGAACTTTGAATAGGAACTGATGCAAAATAGAGAAAAGACTTTAGTTTAGTTACGTTTAACAATCTCATCATTTGTGCCAGGGTTTTGATAAAGCAAGCCCATTTCAAACTCTGTTGTGCGTTTCTGCAAAAGTGGTTGTTCTTTATTGTTGCGTGCAAAGTGATAACAGACTGTAACAAAATGACAACCGATTCAATCCATGACAATATGGAAAAATTCAAGTAAATTATGATGATGTGTGTGTGTGTATGTGTGTAAATGTACGTGATTGTAGTAAAATGTGTTTGAGTAAATGCAAGTTTAGTTATACAGATAAATATAATCACGTGTCGTATATATTAGTTTCAAAAGGCGGCAAGCTGACAGAAACGTTAGCATGCCGGGCGAAATGCTTAGATGTATTTCGTCTGCCACTATGTTCTGAGTTCAAATTCCGCTGAGGTCAACTTTGTCTTTCATCATTTCGGAGTCAATAAATTAAGTACCAGTTGCATACTGGAGTCGATCTAACCCTCCCCAGAAATTTCAATCCTTGTGCCGAGAGTAGAAAAGAATATATTGGTTTCAAATTTTAGCACAAGGCCAGCAATTTTGTAGGCGGGCATAGGTTGATTATATCAATTCCCAGTGCTCAACTGGTACTTATTTTATTAACCCCAAAAGGATGAAAGCCAAAGTCGACCCCTGTGGAATTTGAACTTAGAATGTAAACAGATGAAACGCTGCTAAGCATTTCTCCCAGCATGCTAATAATTCTGCCAGCTCACCACCATTTCTGCATGAGTCTGGGGGGGGGGTGTAACCTTCATGCTGGTTCTTGTTGGCAAGAATTAGTTCATGTTAAGGGTTAGCTGTTAACAGGGTACATTGTGGGTGGGGAAGTGGTGGTGGTGGTGTTATTGTTAGCATCACTGGACCCTTTGTCTTTCTTTCTTGTGTTTTCGTATTTGCTTTGGAGGTGAAGGTGGGGGAGAGAATGAAATGTGAAAGGGACAAGGGGGGGGGCTTGTTTAAATTTCTTGTCACATGAATTCCGCCTTTATTTTACTTTGATATCTTGAATGGGACACCACCCACAACTATTACCACCACCACCACATCATTGGCACTGTATCGCCACCACCACCACCACCACACCACTTCCAATTCCAGAGAAATGACTCAGTGTTCTGCTGTACAAACACACTGGGGCTTCTGTTGATCACTTCTCTCCACACCTCCCACAATGCACCCACCACCACCAACACTACTACCATTATCATCATCATCATCATAGCTACATTTGCTACCATTACTACCATCAGTCATTTATTTAACACTCTCACCACCATCATCACCATCATCATCACCCTCAACACCATCTTCTTGTTTGCTATTTGTTTGTCAGTATATTTGCCCTCACCTCTCTCTCTCTCTCTCTCTCCCCCCGTATCCCTTAATAACAATAGCCATCCCCTTCCCTGTGCAATGGAGAAGAGGAATATTGTTATAGACATGCATCAAGAATGCTTAACAATGGCAACTTTCTGAAACTAAACATCACTTGTTGTGCTTTATGGAGATGATGATGATGATGATGACGACGACCACAATAACGATGCCATTGATAATGGTCATCATTATCATGATTATCGCAGAAGTCGTCTTTATTGTATCTGAGGGGATGAGTAACGGTTATAATTATAACTCAGCAACTGAAAAGAGCTGCCCCTACACAAGGATTGCATTGTGGCCGAACCAAACGGATCCATTGTTGGTTTTTGGTCCTTCTGTTGTAGTTTGGTTGTTCAATCAACTGGACTCCCTGCTTATTGAATGGCAGGGGAAACGGTTGAGTAATCCACAGATCTCTGCACCTTTAATATAAAATACTTGCCAGAAGTGTTTTGATTCCCGAAGGATGAAAGGCAAAGTTGATCTTGATGGAGTTTTGGAGTTTGAAGTCAGAACAAAAAAATCATACTTGTCTAACGTTCAATGATATTAATTTTGAATATTCAATAATAATGATAATGATAATAATAATGAGGAGGAGGAGGTGGTGGCAGATGATGTTTAACATCCAAGTCAGCCCTGATCAAACAGACAGTAACAATCAAAGTTATTCCAGTTGTGACCATCCAGTCTTTTTATAAACCAGGGTCTACTCTGTCCATTGTGCCCTTTCCTTAAGACATTAGGGTGTAATGAAAGGAAAGTTGATTGCTATTTTCAGCAGGTTGAGCAACCGCATAGAAGCTCTCTCACTGGTACAATATTTTGACCAGGCAAACCATTTTCCATAGAAAAACATTTGCTTCTTTACCATCTTCAGCTTTCGTATACACGAAATATCCTGAACTAAACAGAATAAAATATTTAGGTCAGCCCTCCGCCATCTGCGCCATTACTACCATCTTCTGAAATTCCACAAAGATCAACTCATGAAACTATGCACAATAAAAACATTCTTCATTTTGGTTCTTTTTGCTTCTGTTTGATGCCAAAACTTTCACTAATGTCTTTTATTTACTTTTATTGAAACTTGGAGAAAACAACATCAGATATTTTATACAACTGTATTTATTCATTTCTTCTCAATCTACATCGCTCCTGCTTCCCCCTTCTTGTTCAACATACCATTGTGACCCCCCCCACACACACACACACACCCTTTACAGATCCCTTTTTTTACCTTGCCATGTTTTTGCTTGGTAAACTTATTTCTGGAATTCCCTCCCTGCCAATGGTTTACTCTTCATCAGTTCCTACAAAACTGCAACAATCAGAACTGAACATTTAGTCATTTGAGTGATTGTAGATTCTGCAAGCTGTATCACTCATCACTCTTCTTTGTCATCAGTGAGAGGAGTCGGCAGGCTCGACTGTCACTCATGAAACGAATACCCAAACCATTGAGCCACACACCTTAATTTTGCCAACCTACGTGCTGCAGGTCTCCCCCCCCCCATCTGTTGTGGACCTGCTTGAATAGGTGTGAACATTGTGGTTTGGGTGCGAGTATAGTAAGTGGTTGGTTTATTGAGGCATGTTGCCGTGTGGATGTAGTGTCTAGCTATAAAGTAAGTCTACTGGTTTATGTTGCTGTAATATGAACTGATGAAATGTTGTGGTCTGAGAGTGAGGGAGAGGAAGAGGTGAGAGTTGTTTGTGGTAGCGAGGGGAGGAGGAAGAGGTAATTAAGAAGTTGTGAAATAGAATCTCACTGGATTGAGGGGTGTGGTGACTATACCATACTGCTGACTCATGTTGGCAGGGAAATAGCTACTGTTTGACGGTGATAGGGGTGAAGATTATTATTATTGTTGTTGTTGTTACCGTAGTAGGAGGATGGGGGGAGTGGCAAATTGACAGTTTCCTTAAAATATCCGACTGAATGGTTTGTAGTGTTTAGTTACAACTTGTGATTTCAAATCCTGCCAAGGTCAAATTCACTTCCCATCCTTTTCAACTCAATAAAATCAAGAAGCAATCAAGAGATGGTGCTGGAATTGGCTGTTCTCCTCCCTTTAAATTTCTGGCCCTGTGCCTATCTTAGAAACATCATCATCATCATGCTATACTAGCACTGCACAATTGTCCACTGTCTTTGTACTCCAGTTTCTTTGGAACCTATGATGCACTCTTGTGGGGCGGCCATGGAGGATATTTCTACATGTTATAGAGAGTCTGTTGGCTTTGTTGCTGTTTACATATAGGACGGCCCTTATCAAGCAGACCACTTTTGATCAAAAGCGATTCCATCCATGACCACCTTTGCAGAAAACCTAGGACCACATTATTTTAAGACAGTAATATGTACTTTGAGAAGAACTGGGCTGCTGTTTTTAATGTGTCAAGGGCTTGTGTAGAAGCTCCTACTTTGGCACTCTACTTTATGGACAGGCCACAGCACCATGGCCCCATAAGCTTCTTCTTGTATTTATCTTTCAAGTTACTGAGTGTAGATCAACTGGCCCCAGCCAGTTTGTTGCACAAATAAGGAATATGGTAACTGGTTATGATATAAAAGAAAAAAAAACCCATTTTTCTTATCAAAATTATGTTATAAGTTTTGTTACTTTTGAGGGTTGTTGAAATCATCATTGTATGCCTGTTTTCCATGCTGATATGGGTTGGACGGTTTGATAGCAGCTGACAAAGGCAGGAGCTGCACCAAGCTCCCTAGTTTGTTTTGACATGGTTTCTAAAGCTGGATGAGTGCTTTTTATAGGGAACCAGCACCAGTGCTTTTTACGTGGCACCAGCAAAAAAGTCTCTAAAAAGTTATGGATAATTCTGCCAACGAATTCAACAGAATTTCAACTTTCAATTCCTCTAACATCTATTTCTTTTAATTGACTTCATTTGAGGTTTTACAAAGTCAACTGCTTATGATATTGATCTCTTTGTCCAGTACTGTTTTACAATCCATCAATAAATAACCAAATTGTAGGATGTTGTATTCCTAGTTCTTCATTGTGTAGTCTTTGGTGCATAACTTCAGAATGATTGTCTCCTACGTTCTTCTTTCATTCAAACAACATTGGTAAATATTCGACATTTTCCGAGGGAAAAACTATGGTTTTGTTAATACATTAACTTTAACATTGTTACATATGGAAGAGAATGTTTGAAGTATGCGCCCCTGAACCAAGTTAGCTGTAGCAATTTGTTTGTGGTAGGTTGGTTGCAGCTTATATGGTTGTAACCAATTACCTCATTTCGCAAGTTGCTGGGAAACAGTCAGCAATGGCCCTACCCATACACACAAACGAACACCACTTCCACCAACACCACCCAAATGGTTGTTGTTGTTGTATTCACTAATGCTTTGTACCACCGCAAGAGAACCTGTGTATGGTCACTCAGGTTGTAAGAAATAACAGCCAAACCTCCTTCATATCATATCCTACCACCACCACCACCACCACTACTGCCACCATCGTTATCTTTATCACACATTTGCTTCTTCATGCCAACATGGAATGGATGGGTTTCTTGGGGCAGTATTTTATGGCCAGGTGTGCCACTTGTTTTGACACACAGTGGCACAGTAAGCCAGTCTGAAACTGGGATACACATCTTGAAGGATTCAGAGCAATGAAGTCCACTCTATACTAAAAAAGATGTAATGATCACAGCTGAAATGCTTTTGATCATTGGTCTTCTGGATCAGAGCTGACCTGGGGCTAAACAACAACAACAACATTACACCAAGACATTTAAGTGTCAAGGCAAACCAGTCCCCCACACCCCCAAAACTTGTACTGGACGTTTACATTTTCATCTCCACCCACCCCCCACTTATCTTGCCCCTGCCCACATGACCTGAGTTTATTCCCACATGTCTACTGTTACCATGGATACTATCCCAAACTAACTCCAAGAAATAAGTCCAAATCCCTCCAAGTTAGGTGTGGTGGTCATGGCAGCAACAGCTTAGCCCCAGGTCACACTTCATCTGGCAGATTTATGATCAAAGGCAGTCCAGCCATGACCATCAGCTCTTTTGATTTTTTTTTTTTTTTGCTTATTGTACCTGTTGTTGTTGCTGATTGAGCTGACCAATCCTCAAAATCATTCCATCTATGACCATCCTGTCTTTTTCGTGTTCTGGAAACCTCGGATCCCATTATTCAATTTGTTCATTCTTTCAAAACTGCAAGGTGTGATTTGAAGAATACCTAGCTGCTGTTTCTAGCAGGCTGTGTTACCACATTGGCTGGTCAACATCTCTGATGCACAAGAAGCCATGCAGTCGAGTGGCTGCCTTGCCCCAGACTGTTCTTTTTATGGATATATCAAAGTGGAAATGTTACCAAAGACAGTTGGTACGGAATACACCGAGCAGGAATTTGGGAGGCGGCTGGGTGGGGTGGGGCAGGATTTGTTCGGGTTTACTGCTAAATATTAGGGAGTTGGCTCCCTAACAGTCCCTAGCTTCATTGCTAGTAACGTGATCTGCAGTATTGTAGAACATTCCTGAAATAACTTGAAATATATCGGCTGCTGTAATGTCATCATCATGAACATACGCACTTGTGTATACCCTCTATATACACACATTGTATACCATCTATACACACACACATTGTAGACCCTCTATACACACACACATTATATATATATATATATATATATATATATATATATATATATATACACCGCCTGTCATCATCATCAACAACACATGTATGTACTCCCTCTACACATGTACATGTTATATACCTTCTGTCATCATCATGGGCATCATCATTTATTGCTGTTCAGCCATTGGTCTCTCTCTCTCTACATCCCACACACTTTGCACGCAATGGTGTCTGGGTCATAACGCTCCATGTAGACGTGTGACTCCAGGATTTCCACTCAATCCTTCTTTCCTCTTTCACTGATTATCTACGCAGTTCACAGACATATGTTGCCTACACACACACACACACACACATGTAGATATGCACTAATCTATGCACACGCATTTTAACACATACATTCACTGTCCAACACACACACACACACACACAGTCTCAGAGATGAACAAAAATCTGAAGTATTTAGCTGGACTTGATTTCCTGATCTTTGAATAGCAATAACATGGTGATGGAGTGGAGTTACTATGAACGTGAGCATGTAAGGATGTGTGTGTATATATATATATATATATATATATATATATATATACATACACAAATCTATACGCACACCTCATAGATAGAATATAAGCTGGCAGTACAGTGTGTACGTATGCATGCATAATATATACACACA
>NC_068994.1:58140855-58148355 GCF_001194135.2 Octopus bimaculoides | reverse complement strand
TGCTGTTTCTAGAATGTCAAATGACTACATTGAGCAAACGGGGGCAACTTCTCTGAGAAGTTGGCTGCATGAACCATAGCTCATAGCTCAGGCTGACTACATTACCAAAGAATATTATCCTTGTGAAATTGAGTAAGCCATCCAGAAAGTTCTGTGGGCCGCAGTTTGCCCCTTGACTGATATAAAGGCTCACTCTTTAGCTGAGAATAGTAGGTCAGACATTCCAGCCTGTGCAATCCTCCCTTATTCGGGAAATCTAAAAACTACATTTGTCAATGATGATAAGATGTGGGAGACATAGTCACTATTTCTAGCCAGTCAAACTTGGACTTGATTGTATATATGGCAAATGTTTAGATCTGAAATCTTTGTTTCCAAATCACCCTTTCTTTGCACTATTAGTTCAGCAAACAGTCTTTAGTTATGTCTTAAGCAAGGACTCTGTGTGTGTGTGTGTGTGTGTGTGCGTGTGTTTGAGCGAGCATTTGTCATGGACTTTTTTGGGGGGATATGTTTTACCTAAGACAGATACTGTAAAAGTTCACTACACCTGGCCAAGCACTCAGACCATGGATTATCCAGAACCTTTGGTTTCAAACCCTTTTTGGGTTACTCGTTTTACCAAACAGAGGGTTGTCACCCCTATACCTAACTAATATTAAATTTACTCAAATAATTAACCCTTTAGCATTTAAGTCAGTTGTCTCTGGCCAAAATATTCTACCGGGTCTTGTATCCAAACTGGCTACATCTAGTTTCTCACACCATTCTAAAAATTAAGTTACCTCATCTAAATCTCAAAAGCTAGGAGATAATGCATGATTAATTGAAAACAAAGCAAATAAATAAACATTACTTTTGACTGTAACCTGAATGCTAAGCAACTAAACAGCGTCCTACGGGTATCTGAACCCTAACCTTTTCAGTGTTCAGATTATTCTCTCAAATGTTACGCCTTCTAACCCCAAGATTCCAAGTTCGATTCCAAGCAGTGACCTGAATAATAATAATAATAATAATATCGAAAAATACCTTAGGAATGAGAACCCAGGTTCGAAATTTCCCCAAGACACCTGATGAAGGCTGGAGGGTATATCAGCCGAAATGTTGTGTTAACAACAAACAAGATGAGGACAAATATACGTCAAATGTAAATAATGTAAATAATTCCTCATCTCTTAAATATAGAACTGTATTCTTTATTTCACTTTTGTTCTTTAAAGTTTTTTGTCCCCTCCAAGCAGGCTCAAATCTCTGAATCTATAGGAAATTTATTGTGTGTGTGTGTTTGTCTTGTAACCAAACTTTCTCTCTTTTACGTTTCATATTGATTAAAAACTGACAATAGATTTCTGTACTGAAATTGTATGGAAGACATAGTTCGTCAGATGGGAAAATTGCTGCCAAATTCAATGTTTAGTATCTCGACGACCAGCATTCAATATCACATTCTACTGTTGGAAAAATGATTCAATCATTTCTTTGTAAAAGAGAATTCTTTGATGTAATCCAAAAGGAAGGCATGTTATTGATTGATTGTAAAGAGATTAAATTTGGCTGTAATTTCTGTGTGTGTGGCTCCATTTCTTTCAAATATTGGAAATATTGGGATGCAGGCAGTGATAGTTTGGAATTAGTATTGAACTGAAGAGAAAAAGTAATTAAATTGGTTAGGAAGGAAAAAATATTAATAAATATAAAGAATTTTCTATGGATTTAGATTTTTGGACCATCCCGTGTGTGTGTGTGTTGATTTTATTTATGTGTATAGGATGGAATCTGTTGTCAAAGATAACCTATGAGTGTACAATTTTTGCTGAATGGCCTTCACGGATAATTTGTTTGTGTGTGCTGTACATTATCTCCCTGCCTCCATCAAATTGATATTACCTGCACAGGTGCACAAGCGTGCCACATGTCAGATGTCAAAATTATCGCGAAACAACATGGAATGAAGTGTTTTGCTCAAGAATGCTGGGAATTGAACTCCTGATCTAGTGATCATAAGTGCAACACCATAACCACTAGGGTACACACCTTCACACACACACATCATCATCATCATCATTCCATGCTGGCATGAGTTGTATGGCTTTGACATGGAGCTGTCCAGAGTCTAATTGTCTGTTGTGGCATGGTTCTTGGGGCTGGATGCCCTTCATAACATGCCGACCACTTAGTGTGCTGGGTGCTTTTTACTTGTTTCAGTCATTAGACTGTGGTCATGCTGGGGCTTCACCTTGAAGGGTTAAGTCAAATAAGTCACCCCTAGTACTTATTTTTTATCAGTCTCTTTTGCCAAACCACTAAGTTATGAGATGTAAAGAAACCAATACCAATTGTCAAGTGGTGGTGGGTGACAAACGCACACACACATCTATATGATGGGTTTCCTCACAGTTTCCATCTACCCAACCCACAAGGCTTTGGTTGGTCTGGGGCTATGCCCGAGGTGTCCTGCAGTGGGACTGAACCTGGAACCATGTGGTTACAAGGTGATTGACAATTTAGAAAACTGCTCTTGAAGATAAATGTGCTCTCCATGACAAAGACAGACAGAGAGAGAGAGAGAGCGAGCAAAGAGGAAGAGAAGCAGGCAGATAGATTCAGCTCTATCTAGCTATATAGACATGCGCGTGTGCATGTGTGTGTGCGTACTCACATGAACAAACACCTGTAAGATTCCCTTAATTACCGGCACACACTCCTCTTTGGATACTCCCATCCATTATCAAGAATACAATAGTGAAAGGAGAGTGGGGTGGGGAGCTGTAATTAAGAGCAAAATGATAGCTTATGTGTATACGTCCTTTCAAATGATAATGTTCTTTTGTATACGTGTGTGTGTGTGTGTGTGTGTGTGCGTGCTAAGACACGAGCTTATCCAGTATGTCTTCCTTTTGTCCTTTTCGCATTCGTTCCCTTTTCACTGTCCACAAGATCAGAACAAAGAAACGGTTGTAGCAATTGTTGCTGCATTCAACCATTGGTCTGTCTGTGTGTCTTAACAGCCATAATGGTTGTGTGAACAGACCAGCAACAGGTCTTGTTGCTTCCTCTATATTGATAGATTTTTTCTTTTCTTGAGCAAGATACACAACTCTGTCTTTTGCCAGAAGGCTCATGTATGATAATCTGTATACATATTGCCATCATCATCAACATCACTATTGTCGTCATCATCATTGCTGCTTTCCTCTCTATTGATACCATTGTCACGACCAGGAGCAGCATTACTAATACCACAACACCATCAACAATACCATCACCACCGTCACTAACACCACCACCACCACCACCATTACTATTTCTTTCCACGTACTTTTGATCCTTTTAACCTCTCCTTTTTTTCTTCTGTTGTCGTGGTATCTGCTTTAACCATTTTGGATATACAAATAAGTAGAAAAGAAAAACCAATCCAGAAACCTCTTCAAAAAACAATTGACTTAACGTTATATTTATTGATAAAACTACCTTTCACCTACCATACCTGTGTGATTAAGAAGTTTGCTTCCCAACCTTGTGGCTTTGGGTTCCGTCCCACTGTGTGACACCTTGGGCAAGTGTTTTCTACTATAGCCCAAGGCCAAACAAATCCTTGTGACTGGATTTAGAGACAGAAACTGAAAGAAGCCTGTCATGTGTGTGTCGCTGTGTTTGTCCCACCACTGCTCGATAACTGGTGTTGGTTTGTTTATATCCCCTGTAACTTAAGTTTGGCGAAATGAACCAGTAGACTTAGTACCACTGTGGTGCTGCAGCATGACTGCAATCTAATGACTGAAACAAACGCAAAAAGATAACTCTACATCTCCCCTCACCACCACACCTTCGGTCAGTTTCCACACCTTCGGTCAGTTTCCAAGAAAGCATGTTTACTCATGGCGGACATGTGTGCTTGTTGCTTTGTGCATATATATATTTAGTGTGTATACATGTAGCAGAAATACAAGATCAACCTTGATTTATCAAAACCATTGTAGTGGCGCGTGTGGCCACCATCTTGGGAAGTGCCATTGAGCATGTGCAAGGGACTTGCCGTCAGCAGAAGTACCCGAGCACGCATGCGCAATGCAACAGGTGGAGAAAAAGCGATAGCATTTCAATCTCTTTTCTCTCTAGCAGCGGTGGCGACAACACGTATCTCTTATCCATCCAGCAGGTGTCGTGACAAGATGTTCTTCCAGGCTGTCCCAACTCAACCCCGACATGTGGTCGAAGCTTCCTTTGGTATTCTAGCGGCATGCCTATTCACCCAGGAACGAAACGGCTCTACACCAACCTAGAATAAACTATTGATCTGTTGTTACCGCTATCCCTCGTGTTGCTGTATTTCTGGATTTGATGATTAATATAAGAACTGGGGAGAGACAGCCGAGCCATCATATCTCATCCAATTCTTATACCGTTATCAAAGACATTCCACCCATGACCATCCTGTCTTTTTACATATCTTGAATTGCGTTGTGTATCTTTTGTGCGGTGTGATTTGAATGAGATTTTGCTGTTGTTTCTAGCAAGCCTAATTATTCACTAATTATTCATCTATATCTCTCGCTGGTATTTTAAAATCAGATTTTGTGTGCGTGTGCGCACACTATTTCATGTTAACACCTATGTGATTGGGTCTGTGGTTTAACATTGTTATTCGAGTAAGCAGTTTGGGAGGTGGTGGCGGTGTAATTGCGGGTAGACAGATTAGATTAATCCCGTCAAGTATATACTATATCGGGTACGGGTATCCTTTTTCGAGGAGCAGATCAAAATACTGAAAAATTTCAAGGTAATTTTTTTTGTTGGCGTGCCATCATTCAGAAAGTCTTACGGGTCACAATTTGATCATGACTGTTCGATATTATAAACATATCATTTCATCCCATATAATTGTCATCTTTCTCCACCGAGGACTTCTTGTCTGAATGTAACTTTTTCTCTTCCCACCAAAACTATTTTCCCCCACTCTCCCCAAACCATCACCACTATTTATTTACCTCTTCTGTTCTATTATTTCACTTTATTTAGATAGATATATAGTTAGGTAGGTAGGTAGATATATATATAGATGGATGGATGGATAGATATACTCGTGTATATATGTATATATACCATGTTTAGTCATGTGTTATAATGTGCGAAATTTAATGCAAAATGTCAGGATCAAAATTGTAAGGTAACATTATCTTGGGGTGTAAAATAAAATTAGGAGGCTAAACTATATATATTGCTGATTTTTTTTTTTTTAGTTGTTGTTTTAGAAAACAAAACGACTTTATATTTGAGAAAACACTGTATTCCAGTAAAAACGGTCCCTGTGAATACAATATGCGTATAATGTGCAGTCTCAATTTGAAGGGGAAATTTTTCTGCATAAAATCTATTCCGAAGGTACTGAAAGCTCTGTTGCAGGGCAGTTTTATAGGATCAATTTTTACAATAACAAAAACAAAAGTGCGCATTAAATACCGTAAAGTAATTACTCCCACACACTCCCTCTCATACACATGCACACTCTCTTTCACACACATGCACACTCTCTCATACACATACTCTCTCTAATACACTTATATCCACTCCCTCTCTCTCTCATACACTCTCATTCACATACATTCTCTTTCTCTTATACTCTCTCTCTCTTTCTCTCTCTCTCTCTCTCTCTCTCTCTCTCTGTTATAACTACGTAAATGCTAAGATAAAGGCACACAGATGTTCACTCTTTCTCATACTCTCCCCCTCTCTCCTATAGACTAGTATAATATAGAAATAACTCCTTCACAGTCGTAATGCGCAATAAATAATCCCTTCTACTTTCCAAATATCTTATTTCTCTATCAGCCCTCTACAAACCTCTCTCTCTCTCTCTCTCTCTCTCTCATCCTCACCCCACACTCGCTCACACAGACACACGTCTTTTACTTGCTTCAGTCCGTATAAGATTGCGGCCATGCTGGGGCACCGCTATGAAGAATTTCTAGTCGAATGAATTGATCGCAGTACATTTGTTTTAAGCCCGCCACTTATTCTATCTGCCTCTTTTGTCAAACTGCTAATTAACGTCTGCGTAAACAGACCAACATTTGTTGTCAAGCAATGGAGTGGGGGGTTACAAAGACACACGGATCATCATCATCATCATTTAACGTCCACTTTCCATGCTGGCATGGGTTGGACGGTTTAACTGAAGACTGGCAAGCCAGGAGGCTGCACCAGGCTCAAGGCTTCTTTCAGTTCCCATCTACCAAACCCACCGACAAGGCTTGTCAATGTACATGATAACACTTCCAATCAGTTAAGATCAGAAGCCATGAGAGCCACTACCTGGTACTGCATCAGGGCATTATTATTATTATTATTATTATTATTATTATTATTATTATTATTAAAACGGTGAGCCGGCAGACTCGTTAGCACTCTGGATGAAATACTTAACGGTATTTCATCCATCTTTATGCTCTGCGTTCTAATTCCACTGTGGTCGGCTTTGCCTTTCATCCTTTTGGGTTCAATGAATTAAGTACCAGTCAAGTACTAGGGTCACTGTAATTGACATAACCCCTCCCCACAAATTTCAATGCCTTATGCCAATTGTAGAAAGATGTATTATCATCATTATTATTATTTTTTTAATTTTTATTATTATTATCATCATTATTATTTTTTAATAAAAAACTGACTGTTTAGCTTTATTTCTCCCAATTTCCCACTTGCAAGATCAATTAAATCTTCCCATTATTTTTCCTTTTCTAAGTTAAAATAATTTAGACATGTTTGGATTTGATGTCTTTTAAAGCTGACACTTTGGGGTCACTGTTCCTTCCTGGAATATTGGAGTCATTCAGGGATTTATACTTCCATCTACCCTGATTAACATTAAAATTTTTATCCAACCCCCAGAAGGCCTACAGACAAAGCTTACCTCGGTAGGATTTGAACTCAGAATGTAAACAGTTAAACTAAATACCATAGGTAGTTTGTCTGATGTTGTACTGAATCTTCTAATCCTCTGCCCTTATTCTATGTTATTCCTTCCCTTTAATCTCTGATTAACCTTTCTGTTCTCTCCCCACCACTTTCTCATCTAGTTCACAGTTCAATATTCAGCTTACAAGAAAGGGGTGGCAACCGTCTCTGCCAAATCACACAGGCACCCCACCACACACACACACATACACACAATGTGTGTGTGTGTTGCTTATGTTATAAGAAATTTCTATTATTTTCGAAACTGCATGACAGACACAAAATAAATTGCTTCAGTGGAATTTGAAGGAAGCCACTCCATAAATACTCCTTCCTGCTAGAGGCACAAAGCGTAAAATTTGGAGGGGAGCAGTTAAGTTGATTACACTGACCCCAGTACTTGACTGGTACTCGTTTCATCATCCCTTAAAGAATAAAAAATGGAGTCAACCTTGGTGGAATTTGAACTCAGAACGCGTAGAGGGATGGAATGTTTTGGAGTTGTATCTGGCATGCTGTATATTTTGTCAACTTGTTACCTTT
>NC_068994.1:58127275-58140095 GCF_001194135.2 Octopus bimaculoides | reverse complement strand
TATATACACACATCTGCTTGTTCTCTCCACCTTCTCTTTTAAGTCTACACACTTGCTGTCATCACACCTGTTGTATTGCCCTGTTTTTGTCTTGGAACAGTGCCAGAAATAACGGATGCAGGAGAACTGGCAGATATTTCTAATTTTCTGCTGGCACAGAAAAAAAAATATTATCTTAGACAACGACAGGGATGTTGATGACGACAATCAAGATGATTGTGTGCGTGTGTGTATGTAAATATTCTGGAAATTTGCCAAAAAAAGTTAAGAGTAACATGAGTTGTAGAACCAACTTTCTGCCTCTAAACTTCAATAACTTTATGATGACCTATATAAAGCTAAATTAATTATCTAATTATCTCTGAGGCTTTTTTTTCTAAAGTTTCCCATTTGCTTAATTACCAATTAAACTACACACAAGATTAAACAATTATTTGCTTTTAGCAATGGGTTGCTAATCCTAATCAATGTAGTTTAAGAGTGGATTATCTAAAAGGATAATGTTAAAAGCTAATAGTTAGTCGGTGTTGCCTTTATCTGGTCCACATGTTTACTTTAGCTCTGTTCAGTCGGTTGTAATTGTGTTCGACTGAGGATTTGATCCCTGCTCTCCAAATCACCAAACCACATGACCAATTTCAGTTATTTTGTCACTCTATCACTCGGTTATTTTCTCTGTCCCTCCACCCTCGTTGACCCCAGTTCTGTTTACTGTTTCAGTAAGCGGTCAGGGGTGGACTAGTGTTCTGTATATCAAAACAATATAAAAAAACCATCTTCAGCTGAGACCAAGGCAATTCTTCCAAGTCTGGTCCACTCGGCTGTTTGTGATTCTCCCTCTTATTCCAGCTATGTCATGCTTCATCGTGTTGAATCCATTAGTTCTAACCAATATTTGACAAAGTTGATGAATCATTAAATATTTATTCAAAATTGTCTGAAAGTCAATGCTACTGTTTCAACTGTCCATCACCAAAGGATTTTCTGTTCCCATTCATTCTGTGACTTGCTCTTCACCTCACTTCCACAAACACCTCTCACACACACACACACACACACACACACACACACACAAATCGTAAAGTCCAAAGATATGGCACCACTCTATGGAAACGAGTTTTACAAGTTACGTTGTCTAAATTCTGGATGTTGTTCACATTTATGTCTCGGTGAAGTTGTCTATGGACCTTCTGTTGATCACATACTCACATTTATCAAGGTATGTCTCTCTCTTTCTCTCTCTTGCATTGATTTTTGATCTTTTTTGCCTCTAATTTCCTCGATCTGTTTCAGTTCACATCAGTTTTGCCTGTGAAAGGGTTACTTCTCTTCTTAGATTACAATTTGACCGATTCTTCTTAGTAACCTAGCCTTAACACCTTGTTGTAGGATTTTCAAAGGATTTACTAAGAGCAGACGTGGAACTTTGGATAAACTAAATAACATTATACACAATGGAATGGTTCAGTTGTTAACCCTTCAGCATTTAGACCATATCCAGTTCAAATATTCTACCTGTTTTATGTTCAAACCTGTTGGGTCTGGCCTCTCACACCTGTCCTACCATGTCATTCTAATAATAATAATAATAATAATAGAATGGTCAGCCAATACCAAAAATGTTAAATACATTTATTCTATTATTATTATTATTATTATTTATTGTAATTTGTGAACAATAGCGTCATTGGTTACTATTTTCTAATAGATCAATCACTGGTTATAGATTTCCAACAGCTCAATCACTGAGTGAAGAATAAAATGGGTGCTGGGGTTTTAGGAAGTATCTTTTGTGGGGGTGGGGCCAAGCTGTTCCAGCTCCATGGCTGTTGCTGGTTTGTGTGAAGACCCCTTCTTTATGCTCTGACAACAAGATTGATTTGTTACTTCCAAGGGGAAGTCTGTGAATAGAATCCCTGTTTCATGGTCTTCAAGTAAGAACTGCTCCCTATTTTCCTTGTTTTGATAGATTCAGGTCATTGTTGATCAAATAGGACCGTAAGGTCAAAAGCATTCCAGCCATGATTATCTTTTTCCAAGAATCTTATCTAATGTGTCCTTCCTTTTCGTAAGGCAGTATGTGGTTTGATAGATTAGTTCCTATTTCAAGCAGACTACATAAACTTTCTCGTTAGTTGGTCTCAATCCAAACAATTAACCATTATTTGAATATTTCTTACTTAGAATATAAAATGTTTCTTAAATACTAAAATACAATGCTTGTAAATATAAGGCACTGAAATCTAAGTCACTTTCTTATAAACTTAACACTTATTTTAGGCTTTTGTATATGATGGCGTGTGTGTGTGTGTGTGTGTGTGTGTGTGTGTGTGTGTGTGTGTGTGTGTGTGTGTGTGTGTGTGTGTGTGTGTGTGTGTGTGTGTGTGTGTGTGTGTGTGTGTTGGTCTACACATTTTATTGACCAATTTGATGTGTTTGTCTATTTCAGAAAGAGAACAGCAGTTGCCAAAACAGTAAAAACAAAGTGCCAGGATACCTGGCAAGGAAGAGTGACAAAGAAAACTCCACCTTCCTTGCACAGATTCGCAGTCTACAGCAAAAGATCTCTGAACAGTACAAAACCATCAATGCTCTCAGACAAGCATGTTCCGTAAGTAACAAACTTCCAGAATGTGGGGCTTAATAGCATTAACATTTTAGCATTTGGACTGGCCCAAATGTCCTTACTTTTTTATGTTCAATCCAGGATTAATTCAAAACAATCATCATCATCATTGTTGTTTAATGTCTGTTTTCCATGCTGGCATGGGTTGGATGGTTTGACTGAGGGCTGGCAAGCCAGGAGGCTGTACCAGGCTCCAATCCAATCTGGTAGTGTTTCTACAGCTGGATGCCCTTCCTATCGCCAACCACTCCGAGAGTGTAGCGAGTGTTTTTTATGTGCCACCGGCACGAGGGCCAGTCAGGAAGTACTGGCATCGGCCACGCTTGAATGGTGCTTATGTGCCACCGGCATGGGAGCCAGTCGAGCGGTGAATAAATAAACATTGCATTTGAGTGAGGAATCTGAATGCTAAAGGGTTATTGTTTTGAAGGGCAGGTGGATTTTGGCACGTTGGAATGTGCATCCGTATGTGTGTTGGGGGCTTTATATATCCAAATGTTTTTTTTGTTGGTTTTGTTTTTCTTTTCAAAAATGCTGTGTATAGTTAGTCAATTACAGAACAAGACAGACCATGATAAAAGCCACAACTCTGTTGATGACAGGTAAAACTATAACCTATGTCAGTCAGCTGTAATCATCAAAAAATATATTTAAATATAGTTTCCCCACCAATTAGAATATATAGAAATTAAATTCATGTTTGATTCACTAGACTGTTCATTAGCAGCCCAGTCAAGATGGTATTTTCTTCTTCTCCTACTCTTGTTTTTGCACACATCTACAAAATGACTTTCTAATATGAACTTCCATTATGCAGCTGAGGAGTACATTTTCATTGCACATCTTATGTGGTGTTCTCATTACATAAATAAATGAAGTTTGTGCGAAACGTACGTACTGCTATAACCTATTGAATTTTTGTTGCTTTTCTTCAAATTTTATTCACCAAATCTCTTGATTTTGTTTTTGGTTTTTACCCTACCAAATTCTGGTACCTCAAACATTTTAAGTACCACATTTAATCTTTTGATTAAATCTATATATATATAGATATATACACACACAACACGCATGCAATTGCATGCCCCCCCCCCACACACACACACAATGGTTGTACTAAGATAAAGCTGGCATGTCTTCATCCCATTAGCAAAGTGAAAAGAGAAGCAGGCTGCTGCATAACCACCGTGTACTTTACGTTCTCTTTTCTGTTCCACCTCATCTTTCTAAAGGTGCACACACACGCTTGCTTCTGCCATCTGCAGTCGACAGTTGTGATGATGATGATGGCTTGCAATAGTGATGGTTATTGTGAAAATAATGATAATAGTTGGTTGGTTGTTGGTGAAGGCTTATGGAGGCAATAGTTGTTAGAATGATGATGATGGATTACAGAAATAATGACCCTGATAATGGTGATGATATTATGAAGAGAGCCGTCCTAGACAAACAGACACAGACAGACAAACAGAAAGAGTTCATCTGTAGACTTGCTGATAAAACTCTTCATCCAAATGTAAATGTCAATGAAACAGACATGCGAGTGAAGCTGAGACTAAGCTTTAGCTAAACTCTCTCTTTTGTATTATTATGGATATATATATATCTCTTTCCTTTCCTGAGCGTCCAATAATACTATCCATATCACGTCCTCACTTTGTTGTTTCTTTGTTTTTTTGTTATTGTTTTTTTGAACTATATATATATATATATATATATATATATACACACCATTTGCTATGTACGTGTATTGTAATGATTTAATTCTTAATCTTCTGAGATTATGGTAGAGTTAATCTCATTCATCATGCATTTGTCTGCTTTCCAACAATTCAATCTCTGCTGTTTGATTTCACATGACCTATAGAGATATAGCTAGCTTGCTGGATGAACAGACAGACAGGTAGATATCGTCATGCTCAAAATGGTGTATTTTACGTGCCACCTGCACAGGAGCCAGTCCAGCGGCACTGGCAACGACCTCGCTCGAATGTCTTTTCACAAGCCACCGGCACAAGTGCCAGGAAGGCGATGCTGGTAACGATCACCCTCAAATGGTGCTATTTACGTGCCACTGGCACGGAAGCCAGACAGGTGCTCTGGCAACGGTCACGCTCGGACGGTGCTCTTAGTGCTCCACTGGTACAGGTGCCATCACGATTTCGTTTTCAATTACCCCAACAGGTCTTCGCAAGCCGAGTGTGTGTGTATATATATATATATATATATCATCATCATCATCATCATCGTTTAACGTCCGCTTTCCATGCTAGCATGGGTTGGACGATTTGACTGAGGACTGGTGAAACCGGATGGCAACACCAGGCTCCAGTCTGATTTGGCAGAGTTTCTACAGCTGGATGCCCTTCCTAACGCCAACCACTCAGAGAGTGTAGTGGGTGCTTTTACGTGTCACCCGCACGAATACACACACACATTTGACAACTAATGTTGGTGTTTTTACATCCCCATAACTTAGCGGTTCAGCTAAAGAGACCGATAGAATAAGCACCAGGCTTAAAAAGAAAAGTGTTCAGGTCAATGCATCGAACTAAAATTCTTCAAGGTGGTGCTCCAGCATGGCAACAATCTAATGACTGAAAACCAGTAAAAAACAAGACACATAGCCATAGATATCTTAAAATGTCTCCACACACACACACACACACACACACACACACACAGTCGTATAGATAGCACAACACAGGCAATGTGGTGGGTGTCTGTGATGTTCTGTGTCTGGGAAATCTTGGTTATTATGGAAGGAAGTACGCAGCAGATTTCTGTGGACTTTATGGTTACCTAGCAACAGTTTAGACATTTAAGGACACTTGTGTTGCCCTAGCAACGTTTCTATTTTCCTGCTTCTCACTGCAAATTAGTGTGTGTGTGTGTGTGTGTGTGTGTGTGTGTGTGTGTGTGTGTGTGTGTATCATCTAGCTCTCTATATGTGTGTATACACATGCACATCACGCCTATGGTGAGAAGGTATGGAGATTGTAAGGCCAGTATCGCAGTCTTCTCCATAAACACACCATTACCACCACCACCACCATGGAGAAATACCTTCAGCTCTGCCTCCATCTACTCTTCAATGTTGTCAGGGTAGTTGGGTACGAGGAGCTGCTGCTTGCAGAACCTAACATACCCCCTTTTGCTACCCTACAATATTGTTGTGTAGTGGAGTGGGCACAATTTACGTTCTTTCTTTTCTGTGTGTATGCGTTTGTCTATAACATACACACACGCACTCATACATATACACATACACACTTCTGGTGGTGGTGTTTGTGAGTGTGTGTGTATACACAAATGCTATTCATTTCCCAGAAAAGATGGCAGTACTGTTTTGACTGCTGCTACTACTACTCCTGCTGCTACTACTTTGAACATCTTTACAATATTATTGCTTTGTTTACACCTCAGGTTTTTTTACCTGACGGTAATGCTGTGTGTGTGTGTGTGCTTAAGTGTTTTAATCAGTTCGATATTGTCACATTGATTCTGTATATTTGTTACTACAATGACGGTGGTGGTGACAGTGAGGTGGAAGGATAAGGGACTGGTCTGACAGTACATGGTGGTGGTGGTGCTGTAGAAGTAGCTAAATAACAAGGGATTTAGTGAGAGCCAATTCAACCCCGACTGATCAAATCATATAATCAAAGGTATTCCGGGCCATGACCATCCTATCGCTGTGTTTGCGCCCCTCCCACCACCACCACCACTAGACAACCAGTGTCGGTATGTTTACGTCCCTGTAACTTAGCAGTTCGGCAAAAGAGATAGAATCAGTCCCAGGCTTTAAAAAAATACTGGGGTTGATTCATTCAACTAAAATTCTTCAAAGTGGTGCCCCAGCATGGTCGTAGTCTAATGACTGAAACCAGTAAAACGATAAAAAATATTTAATGTATATGTGTATATGGTGTGTATATATATATATATATATATATATATATAATGTATTTGAATATGCGGTGTATGTATATATATATGTGTGTGTGAGAGGCACTCTTTATCTTCCTCTTCCTCCGTTTCTCTCTCTCTCTCATTCTACCACATCTCAATCAGTTTGCATTAATTAACCACTCTTCTACATACACGCACACATTATACAGCTCTGTGCTGTTTGCAGCGCCATTTACATTCATTAACTCAAGTAGCTCAGTCCACTTGGCTGAAACTAGGTGTCACTCTAAGTAGCAACTGGAGGCAGTAACACCCCGCTGTTTGTAAGGTCAACAAACTCATTACATAGCCCAGTCCATCTGGCTGAAACTAGTTCTGACACTGTATGTATACAACCACTGTAATTGGCCCTGATGCTCCCCCAGGGGCCATAGTGAACCTCAGTCCTGGGTACACTGTGGTCCGCGAGACATTCTGAATTGCTTGCCTTCGTTCACAAGGAAAACATCATCATCATCATCATCGTTTAATGTCCTCCTTCCATGCTGGCATGGGTTGGACGGTTTGACAGGAGCTGACCAGGCAGAAGACTGCACCTGACTTCTGTGTCTGTGTTTGGCAAGGTTTTTTATGGCTGGACGCCCTTCCTAACACCAACCCCCCTGTAGAGTGGACCAAGTGCTTTTTATGTAACACCTGCACAGGTGAGGTCAGTTTTGGCTTGGTTTTTACAGCTGGATGCCCTTCCAAACACCAACCGCTTTGCAGTGCGGACTGGATGCTTTTTAAGTGGCACCAGCACTGGCATTGCTCAGCCATGGCCGTGTGGTTATGAAGCTTGCTTCCGAACCACATGGTCCCAAGTTCAGTCCCACTATTATGTGGCACCTTGGGCAAGTGTCTTCTGCTATAGCCTTTGGCCAACCAAAGACTTGGTGAGTGGATTTGATAGATGGAAACTGAAAGAATCCCATCAATAAAAGAGACTGTCAGCACAAGTACCAAATTGAAAAAAATAGATACTGTGGTCAATTCATTTCACTAAAAACTCTTCTAGGCAGTGCTTCAGTATGGCCACAGTGTAATGACTAAGACAAGTAAACAATAAAAGGTTAAAAAAACAAAATCCACCAGTCGTGGGGTGGGGTGGGGAAGGGAGTATCACTTTACAAGAACGTTTTCCCCCTCCCCCTGCTCTCCCTCCTTCATTTGTGCTTATACCACCAATGCAGTGAGGGGAAGGAAGAGGAAGAGGCAGTGTCTGTTTGGGAAACTGTTCAGCTCTGTAAGAAATTATTGCGCATTGAGATTTCTTTGGATGATAATAGATTCAAACCACCACCACCCCACTCCATCACCAACCCCTACCAACAGGTAGAGACTACTTGACAGATGTGGCCTCCTTCCTTCTATTTGTCTGAATTTGAGTGTGTGTGTGTGCATCTGAGCTTTAGAATTTCCATTGTGTGTGTGTGTGTGTGATATAGGATGTGCATTCCCATGTGGGTGTGTCTAACCGTGTTTGTTAACATAGCTAGACGCAAAAGACATGTAGCTTCTACATGACTGTTATCTCTACCTCACACACACACACATAACTGTTTTTTGTCGTCTCATGTACATATGCTCACACTTGTGCCTTAAATGATGCATTGCTGAATGGTACATCAGTAATGGTGGGGGTGGTAGTAGGAGTAGTAGCTGCGGACGTTTGACTGTATATATATATATATATATATATATATATATATATATATATATATATATATATATATATATATATATATATATATATATATACATACATACACGTATATATTTCTACATACTGTAGTTGTAACCAAAAATACTTGTTGTCTTCCTTCCTTCCTTCCTACATGTATTGATGCACAGTAAAGTACACACACACTCACTGTATAACATAGATGCAGAAGACAAAGATTCCGTACTTCAGAAACATATGAACAGCCTTCTGCATCTTTGGGTATATTACATACACATCTCTAAATCCATATCTACGTATTCACACACACAAGCATCTACCATCTGCCTAAACACACACACACATACACACACTATTTACACCCATATCTACATACTCATTCACCTAGATATGCTCTACAGCCATCTCTCTCTCTACACACACACACATTCAAGTTTACACATGTACACACAATGCACATCCATGTCTATGCACACACACACACACATACACATGCACACAGTCAAAATTACATAAACATTCAAAAGCACTTACACACCTACACACACAACCAGAATTACGCACATACACATATCAGACAGGCCAAAACAAGATGTTTGATTGTTAATGTAAGCAGGATTCTTCTGTGCCTTTGACCAAGTTTGGTAAACAACCTTGATCACTCTTCTAGACAGTCTGTGTCTGTTCTGCTATCTGCTGCCACATTCTGTTTATCAAAACCATTCTATAGGAAACAGACTCTGCTGTGAGGTGGCTGCTACACCATAATCTATTCAATGGTTGCTGAAGGAATCTGCTTGGGAACAATGTCTCAGTTTGACCTCACTCTGTGACACCTTCAGCTGATGCCAGCCAATGTTTGGTGGAAGGAATTTTATAGACAAACTGTATGGAAGCCTACCTCATCATCATCATCATCATCATTTAATGTCTGCTTTCCATGCTGACATATGAGTTGGATGGTTTGATGGGGAACTGGTGAGCTACAGGGCTGCATCAAGCTGTAGTGTTATCTTTGGTGTGGTTCCTGCAGTTGGAAGCCCTTCCTAACACCAACCACTTTACAGAATATAATATTTTATTTTGGTGGAGTCAGTATCTTACTACTTTGGGATTCCTCTGTAGGCACACAGGATCTTCAGGCTGGAGAGTATATCAGCCGAAACGCTGTGTTAACAACAAACAAGATGAGGACAAATATTCATCAAATGTAAATAATGTAGTCATAATTCCTCGTCTCTTAAATATAGAACTATTTATGGCTCTTTTCTAAAAATATTCATCTTCCTTGACACAATGAGATCCTGCATAGCTGAAATCCAATCTTGTTTTTGAAATGACCACACCCTACACACTTTACTTCCAAGCACTGCAATAAACATCAGAAATGAGCGAGAACTTTATAACTTTGTGTTTGTGTACAAAAGAGTTCAAGGTCAATTTGAGCCTAGCAGCTTCACTCTGCGTACTTTAGCTCTGTTACCATAGCAACAGTCCAGATACTTTATGACCAAACCTCATACCTCTGCTCATCTTGTCCTCTTATATACCTCCATTTGTCTTAACTGAGCTGTTATACGATATCTCAAAGCAGCTCACTTTATCTTCTACAATGATAACCCAACTTCCTCTCACATCATAATCTCTCAGTAATACATCATCCACCCAAGTTCAACACCCTTATGTCCCATATCTCAAACTCGCTAAGTCATGTCTGTACCCTAGGTTACCATCCTTTACCAACATTGTCTGAATAACAAACCATTTAGTGATTAAGACTCACCCTTATCCCCTCACACCCTGATGTTATTATCCACCCTGAGTCTGCTCTTAATACACCATTGTCATCCTTCCCAAATGTTGTCTGACTCACAAACCATCTCGTCCTAGATTTTTTTGTCGTACACCCTCCATACTCTGACACCCTCATGAATATTTTCTGACTCATAATTGTAACACATGCTCAGTTCTAGATTCTTGTGCGAATGTTTGACATATTCAATGTTTATTTAGTGTTCAGGAAACTGAAATGATTATGATTCAGTGAAGTGGCCAGTTGCTTGGAATATCAACCATGTTTGCTAAGTGATGCCACTTGAATAACTCGGTGCCAAAATTGGGTGCTGAGAAAATTAGTTCAAGTGGTCGTGTTTATCTGTTGACTTTTTAATATTTCTTCCCCCTCTTCAGTTCCTGCAGAAATTTTGGCTTCAATTTTGGCTTGAATTCTAGGCATTAGCTGCTGCTGCTACTACTACTACTACTACTACTACTACTTACTGTAGCCTAAATAAGAGTCTATGGTTGAATAACTTTTTTTAAAAAACATTTTGGATTTTATTTTATTTTCTCCAATTTGTTTCCTTGGTAACCCACTTATAATGATGGTGAATGTGGTGGTGTTGATGGAGATTATGATGATGCTCATCATCATCGTCATAATCACCATCACTACCACCTTCCCTGTCACCACCACCACCACCACCATCTTCATCATTATCTTTTATCTTCATCACAAGCACCATAATCACACCCCTCCACCACCACCACCACCAGCCTACAGTCTAATTTGAATGTAATATTTTGTTATCAGATTTTCAATAAATATGCAACAATTTATTTTCTCTTTTCATCATTGAAATGTTTCTTGTAACTGTTGTTGTTGTTGTTGTTGTTAGTGGTGGTGGTGGTAGTGGTGGTGACATTGTTGTTGGAGAGCAGAGGTCAAATCTGGTCAGACTCTTTATATCACAATGAACCAATGAAATTACTTCCATAAGTCATGATCCCACACACACACACATGCACGCACACACACACACACACACACATACACGAACTACACTCACTCACACACATCTATACTCGTCAATACACACATACATCTACACACACACACACACACACACACACACACACCAAGTCTAGGAATCTAAGAGAAAATCCACATTGATTTATTGATTGTTTTTTTACCATATCTTTGTGTGGAAACAGTTTGGATGTTGCTAGACGAAAATGGTGATGATGATAATCATTTCTACTATAGGCACAAGGCCTGAAATTTGTGGGGAGGGGGAGAGTCGATTACTTTAATCCCAGTGCATAACTAGTATGTATTTTATTGATCCTGAAAGGATTAAAGTCGAAGTCAACCTTGGCAGAATTTGAACTCAGGACGTTGCAGCAGATGAAATACCGTTAAGCATTTCACCCGGTGTGCTAATGATTGTGCCAGCTCGCCACCTTAACGATAATTATTTTGATAATGAAGTAAAAGAAGGCATGAGATGAAGAGAATATGCAAGTGCAGGTGTGGCTGTGTGGTAAGTTTGCTTCCTAACCATATGGTTCTGGGTTCAGTCCCACTTCATGGTCTCTTGGGCAAGTGTCTTCTACCATAGCCTCAGGCTGACCAAAGCCTTGTCAGTGAATTTAGCAGACGGAGACTGAAAGAAGCCCATCGTGTGTGTGTGTGTGTGCACGCACCTTACTCTCTAAGTACATCCCTAGTTACCTCCCTTGTAATAGTCTCCCTCTCTTCACATTAAACTCTCCCCGTTTCAACCATCTGCTTGCTAAATTGTTGGAAATGAATGAAAATCACAAAATACCATTAATATTTATACCTCGTTATAAACTTCAATAAATAACAAATGATATTTTGGTTGTAGTAATTGATAATAGTAGTTACAGTAGTTGCTATATTTGATTTCCAGTGTAAAAGGATTTCCACTGAAGTCTATTATATGTATGATGTCTGTGTGGAACAGTTGTAGTCTGAAATGTTCTTGATTTTTGTTTATTTTCTTAGGAAAAAGATAGAAGAATTGAATTAATCCAACACAGAAAAATGAAGAAGCGATTACGAAGATCTTTGGAAAAGGTGAGTTGCATTTTATTCCCTACAGACTTTCAGGTCACTGCAGTCCTTTCATTCGGTCTTTTGGCAAGTTGCATCTTAGATATCCTGTTCACTTTATCATGACCTTTATATCTCTACACATCGTGCATCTTCAGTCTGCTCCACCCCAACAAACTGGATGGCTTTTTAACCCACGACTACATCTTCAAAAGCAGTTGTCTGAGATGCAAACACTCTTTCAATATATTGCTCAGCCCACAAACTCCCTTGCCAAAAGGGTTTTCACCAACTTTGTGAGATCCTTTCACAGTCATCTCACCAATTGTAATGACATCAGAAGCCTTTATAATGACACCAGAGGTCTTTGTCTTGCAAGCTACTTGGCAGCTCTGCTTGTGCCATGTAAGAAGCACTCATTCCACACTTTATAAAGTGGTTGACGTTGGGAAGGGCATCCAGCCATAGAAACCATGCCAGAACAGACAATTCAGCCCATGCTAGCTTGGAAAACAGATGTTAATTGATGAGGCTAATGAATTTAGTATTGTAATCAATAGCTTTCTGTCCTGACACCATTACAGTGTTTATTAATAGAGCTCTCTCCCTCTCTCTCTCTCTCTTTCTCATCAACACTCTTCCACTCACTGTTGCCATCTGCAGTAGCTCTCTCTCTCTCTCTCTCTCTCCTATACAGATA
>NC_068994.1:58124504-58127265 GCF_001194135.2 Octopus bimaculoides | reverse complement strand
TCTCTCTCTCTTTCTCATCAACACTCTTCCACTCACTGTTGCCATCTGCAGTAGCTCTCTCTCTCTCTCTCTCTCTCCTATACAGATAATTACCCTTCACTCCTTCCTCTTTTCCATTCACCATACATAGTGTTCAATATGAATGTATGTACATGTGTTTGTGTATTAGCAGAATGTTTTTTCAAATATGAAGGTGTGTGTGTGACCTAGTTGTAGGATGTGGAGCATGATCAAATGGTCATGGGTCCAATCCTTTGGCTGGGCATTACATTTTCTCCTTGAGCAAGGCACTTCATTTCATATTTCACCAGTTTACTGAAAATGGATTCTGGCCAATTGCTGGTACAGCTCTCCCTTCATCCCTCCAGTTGTTGCTTGATGTTTCACTCAGGAATGTCTGTGTTTCCTCACACCTACACAGCTATCTAAAACAACTAATGAAAGCATGACACAAGCTGCCCGATCACACCCACTGCAATTCACAGATAAGCTTATACTTTCAACTCGCATTACTACTATTAGTTTCATCATGTCTCTTCAGATAATGCTTAATAATCCAACTACTTGTTATTTCTTAAAGATAAAATTATAGATAAATGCTTTTGTTTATTTGTTTTACTGTGTTTCAATAGTGAGGTACTCTTGTTCATTGACTGGTTATGTTGGTGTGTTTGATTCTTCATAATTTTTTAGGCAGCTGCATCTGTTTGTATGTCATCTGCACTCTTCATTATATTTAATTGCTGGTTGGAATATTGCAGTAATAAGGTGGAATGCCACGTCTAAGAAATTGTCTTTATTGAGGTCACTACTCACTATAATCTATACATAGAAAATTTTCGAATAGTTTGGTTAAGTCACTATAAATTCCTCTGATAATGGCATGGAACTTATTGCGAATTAAGTCTGGAATATACATTCCAATTACGTTTGGAATTCCACAGAATCCATGGCTTGCTTCAGTACTTACATCAAAGAAATCTGCATTATGCTTTTCCCATCCATATGATATTTTTGTATAATTTAATGTACATGTGTATATATGTATATATATATATATTATTTATTTATTTTATTTATTTATTTGTGTATGCTGACTGGGACCTGCAAGTTGTCATTTGCTAAGTTTATTTATTGAATGAGGGAGATTACTCTCACTGATTCCTAATTAAGCCCCTCATACAATTATAAGAGAAAATAAGTGATGACAATGAATAGAAACTGTGTTCGAATTGGGTTTCCCTATTTCCCTACAGGGATATCGTTGAGATTTCTATGCGAGTATTTGTAATGAAATGAGATTGCTAATTATTACTAATTAGACTTGAAATAATATCTAAAGTAAAACTGAAACGAAACGGAATTGCTTATTCTGTTGGAATTTCGTGTTACTCCTGTTGGTACCTGAACATGTGAAGCTGAGATTATTTCTGGATATTTTCTTCACTATTTTGGTTTGATGTTTCAAGATAGGTTTTCCAGGTTGCAAAAGAATGCAGTAAATTTGGTTGCATTTAAATCGGTGCCTTATCTAGGAACTACCAACTTAAGATATAGGCTCCATTGTTATTTTTTTGAAAATCACATCTTGCTAGCTTTGTGCCTAATTTTCTTTGTAATGATCTTGATCAGGGCAACCCATAAACTATTTCATCATACTCATATATTCAATAACATTTTGGTTAATTTGGATATGACAGTGGCTGCTTACTTAACTCATTTTTCCTGGCAGTTTCCAACGGTTTGGCCCACTTAAGAGTGTGACACTTGCATTTTGCTCTCACCTGGTTGTGATCCGATTTAAATTCTTAATTGTTTTATTGATTTAGTTATTATCAAATATCTTCTTTTCTGTAAATTTATAATTAAAAATTTTCCTATATCTGTATGCGTAGAAATAGTCATTTTTTTTTTTATATATATATATAAATGATAAAAGGTTTTGCTGCTCATTCTTCTTACATTTGTCAAAAATGGTGGAATACCCATTGACTTTCTGCAACGTTTCCATGCATTGTGCCATTTATGTTTACTATATCTAATGGTTCCTTAGAAAAACACCAGATTCCTGTTCATTGTTGTATATATTTGTCATATGAAATTGTGTTGCTCTGTTTGTTCAGCTTGTTGAATAAATTACTTAGCATACACAGTCAATGGTTTGGCGTTCTTGTTTCTATATTTTATATTGAATCATTATATTTAATGTATGGTTGGAATATTGCATTAATAAGGTGGAATGCCACGTCTAAGAAATTGCCTGTTTTGAGGTCACTACTCACTATAATCTATACATCAAAATGTTTGAATTGTTTGATTAAGTCACTATAAATTCCTCCGATAATAGTACGGAACCTATTGTGAATTAAGTCTGGAATATACATTCCAATTAAGTTTGGAATTCCACAGAATCCATGGCTTCTGTGCTTACATTGAAGAAATCTTCATTATGCTTTTCCCATCAAATGTCATCAGAAAAAAAACGATCAGATTTCTTGCATGCATTCTCATTTCTGTTTTGTGGTCAGTGAAATCTATGACCCTTAACAGAACAAGTTTAATTTTATATGGGTGATATCCAAATATATCAGATTGAATAAATATGTATTGTTTTGGGGGGGACTGTAGAAACCAACTTGTAACTAGTATGCTTAAAATTAAAATAATATTGAACTTATTGTATACAATGCTAAGGTGCACTACAGCTCTTCAGAAAAAGCAACCGAAACTGCATGAACCATATACACACACACACACACAC
>NC_068994.1:58119841-58124494 GCF_001194135.2 Octopus bimaculoides | reverse complement strand
TCTACACTCTTTCTCTCTATCTCTCTCTCTCTCTCTCTGTAATCTAGTCTTAATTACAAGTTACAACCATCTTATATGTTTTGTGTGCTGTGTGTTTCAGTGTGCCAACACCAATGGAGATGATGATGCTTGTTCTGTTGACTCTGAAGTATCAGTCTCCTCTCTACCCATGGACAATGGTACAGAAGAAAACCAGCTGGATATTTGGGATGAGGTACGGACCCCTGATTTTTATTTACATCACCCAGTCACACTGTATCCGTCTTCAAACATGTCAACACTGTCTACTCCCATTACACACATGTCTCTACTGTCTACACACGTTGACACTGTCTACATTCACATTTGTGAATCTTCATTCTCTCCCTGACCCTTGCCCCCCTCTCTTTCTCTCATCTCCCCCACCACTGATTCTCCCCTTTATCTAACCCCATGTTACATGCTCCACTCTCAAACATAAAAATATCTTCTCTTCCATCATTACTCACTATTCCCCCTTCCTTCCTTTCTTTCTCTGTTGCCACCTTCCCATCGTCCCACTCACCCCTCTCTCTCTGTATATATATATATATATATATATATATATATATATATCATCTAATATATTTTTATCCCTTCCACTGCAGTATGCTCGAGAGGAAATAGAACGTAGCTACCGTCAATTGATGCGTGAACACTTAGAACTGAAGAAGTCTTACACGCTCCTTCAGACACAAACTTCCAGTGCATTGGACCCAGAACGAGAGTTGAAGGTAAGGCACAACATCACCATCCTGTCACTAATACCACTATCCCCCCCACCTCTTGAATTAACCGTGTTGTATGGGGGGGGGGCATGTTGTTGTGTATGCGTGCAAGCAGAATGTGTGGGTGCATTGTACCTTGTGCGGGTGTGTGCATTTGAGTTTGTGAATGCTAACATCAACACAACATCCACCCCAGCATCTCCATTCAACAGAATCTACCCAATCATCCCTGTTCTGTCAATACCCTACTGTTTATTCTATTTCTCTCTCTCTCTCTCTCTCTTCTACTTCTTATAGTTATGTCGTACTCTGGAATCGGATCTCTTCGAAGCTCAGTGTAAAATTGAAGAACTGAAAGCTTTACTACAAACAGATGGTTTGGTAAGTTTTGGTTTGACACTTTGAGAATTCTTGTAGTTCTGATCAAGCTGTAGCATTGTTGTAAAATGTCTAGCATAAGTTAAACTCAATGGTAGAGGTTGGTCGGACACCGAAGAGGGGTGGGTCTAATTGAAGCTGGGTTTGACTGTAGTGAAAGAATAAAAGGAGCTGGGGTAAAGAAGGGCTGCAAGAAATTCAGGGAATTGTTGTTTCTTGGGAGTAAAGGATTTCCTTTTCTGGCATGGTCAGTGTTGGACAGGTCTACAAAATGATGGTTACATATAGGTGCAGGAGTGGCTGTGTAGTAAGAAACTTGCTTCTCAACTACATGATTCCAGGTTCAGTCCCACTGTGTGGCACTTTGGACATGTCTTCTATTATAGCAGTGGTTCCAAACCTAGGGTCCGCGGATCCCTGGTGGTTCGCAAAGGTAGTACTGGGGGTCCATGAACTAAATTCAGAATTTCATATGTATATATGCATACATAAGGATAAGCATATTAAAAGGGGTCTGTGGGTAAACTCATTTAAATAAAAGGGCTGGGAACCACTGTACTATAGCATTGGACTGACCAAACCCTTGTGAGAGGATTTGATAGATGGAAACTGAAAGAAGCCCAAAGTACAGGTGCTGGTGCTACGTAAAAATTAGAAGTGATGGTGTCACATAAAAGGCACCCAGTACACTCTGTAAAGTGGTTGGCATATTAGGAAGGGCATTCATCTGTAGAAACCATGCCAAAAGATGTTTTGGTCTGGTATCCTCTCGTTTGGGAGGTCAAACATTCTGGGATCTCATCGTAACACTTCTTCCCCTATTGTTGTCCAGAGTCACTTTTTCTCTGCAAAAGACAATCAGTTTGAGATGTGTTGCACTAGGAAGCAACAGATCAAGCAACTGCCTTCAAAGTCCCAATTGTTGGCTCAAGAATCAGATACACAAGTCATAAAGACTTATGAGAAACTCACTTGACCCACAGCAATACCTAATCCAAAGACACTCACTGGAGAAGAACTCACGGCTCTTCACAAAATTTGACACTACCACAATATCTCACCTGGTATTTCAGGTACACTGAAGAACAAGCCAACAAGAGAGCCTCAATGACATCTCTCGACTGGCTAGAAATAGCAGACAAATCTTCCTCAAATCATGTCTTACTATTTTTAAGAAGGAAAAAACATAGGACACAATGCACAAGTTGGAGTAGTCTTATATAAAACTTGAATAAAAGGCTTGCTGATCATGGTTGGAACGACTTAGATCATTTCTGACCTGGGGTTAAATAACAAGATTACAAGGAATTGCTTTGGAATATGGTACCAACATCATTTTTTATTCCTGTTTGACAAGTGCTACCTCTCTCTCTCTCCATCCAGGAACCACGGTTACTTGAAGAAAAAGAGACTCTACAATCAGCTAACATTGAAATGCAGAAAAAGGTAAGCTTACATCTTCTATCAAACCATGCACTACGTCTGCACCACAGCAAGTTTCCTCCATCTTTGTGTGGCTCTGTAGCTTTCCTGTGTCACACTTACACACTATACAATGTGTGTGTGTGTGTGTGTGCATATAGAGAGAAAGACTGGTGGACAGGTATAGGGATTGTATGTGTTTGTATTTGGGTTACATATTAGAGTGATATGCCTCTTCACATACAAGTCCATTGCGTATTCAGTGTTTGTGTGTGTACAGAGACCGAGGGAGAGAGAGAGCTTTGGAACAAGATGACATGTTTTGTAAGGAATGAGTCTAGCTGATTGTCCAGACATTACTGCTACATACTTTGCCAACCTTTTAGCTATGTCTGCTAATAAGATCAATCTTAATAGCATTTTAATTGTGAACATCTGGAATAACAATCACAGCAAAGCATCAGTCTGGTTTTTACTGTATCTAGTAATACATACACACACACACACACACAGGCCTAGACGCAGGCCGGGCTGTGAGGTGAAAAAGTTTGCTTCCCAACCATGCAATTTTAGGTTCAGTTCCACTGTATGTCACCTTGGCCAAGTGTCTTTTACTGTGGCCCTGAGCCAACCAAACCCTCATGAGCAGTATTGAGAATTCTCGATCAGCACTTTTCGGACGATTATGGTCCCTGTTAGTGTACATGTTTCCATTCATGTGCCTTAACTATACTATTAGAGCATTTTAACTCTTATTTCTAGCAATGTAGGTGTTTCTAACACCCTAGTCACATTTAGTGACATTTGTAATTCTCCTTTTTGGTGATACATTGCAAACTGCTGTTTATATTAATTCTATATACATACATGTGTGTGTGTGTGTGTATTTCCTCATCTTTATAGTGTGATGGGTGACATTATTGTAAACAAGTGTCTCTGCCATACAAGCAGTGCCATTTCCAATCTTTTGAATTGAACAGATTTGATATTTTCTTGTGACCAGACATGTCTTGCTTTTGGAAACTGGGGTTTGGTGATAAAAAGGGCATCTGATTATAGATAATCTGCCTCAACAAATTCTGTCTGACCCATGCAAACATGGGAAAGGTAGACATTAAAACAATGATGAGATATGAGAGAGAAAGAGAGATGCAATGTGTGTGATTACAAATTCTGAACTATGTTTTTGTTGTTGTTGTTGTTGTTGCAGTTGAAAAAGATGGAAGATAATGAGGGCAAGCTACAGGAAGATCTCTCAGAAGCCAGGGAACAAATTGAAGATTTAGAATTTCGGATTCTAGAATTAGAGGAAAGTCAGAACACGGTGAGTTTAGCTTTACACAGAACTGCATTCCTGCACTGATGAGCATTGACATGATATCATGCACACACACACACACAATAGATAGCATGCACACTCACACTCACACACACACACACACCCTAACATACACACGCGTTGATTTACAAGTGTATCCACATTCGTAAATGTTCTCTTGTAAAACCAGTCTTTTTGGTTTATCCAATATAGCTGTTGCTATGAAACCCCTTGCCCGTCTTCATTGGACAGACCTATGATCAAAGGCTTTCCAACCACGACTGTCCCATCTTTATCCACCTCTAACATATCTAGAATTACATCATTATTTAACAATCTATTTTCTTTAACACAGTCATGTGTGATATTGGGAGAGATTTAGCTGTTATTTCCAGTAGATAAAACTAGTGTTGAGAATGTGTGCATATATATATATATATATACACACACACACACAGGGATGGCCATAAGTCGATTTATCCATTTCTAATAATAATAAAGAATTGATTTCTTCTCTACTGGCCTTCGTGCTGGTGGCACGTAAAAGCACCCACTACACTCTCTGAGTGGTTGGCGTTAGGAAGGGCATCCAGCTGTAGAAACTCTGCCAAACCAGATTGGAGCCTGGTGCAGCCATCTGGTGTCGTCCAACCCATGCTAGCATGGAAAGCGGACGTTAAACGATGATGATGATGATGAATAAAGAAATGGGTAAAGTTACTTATGGCCATTCCTGTATAAATAGTTAAATAAAGAAGCATGTTGGTGAAGTTGGTGAAGTAATGGCTT
>NC_068994.1:58114630-58119711 GCF_001194135.2 Octopus bimaculoides | reverse complement strand
TGACAGATGTTTAGATGTGTTCATGTGGTGGGGGGAGGGATGGGGGGGAGGCAGGAGTTGACTTCACATACCACTGACCAAATAACTGAAGGGAAAACAGCTAGCAGCAGATCTTGAAATAATCAGGCTTGACACATTCCTGGAGAAGTCAACAGACACCACCACCACCACCCCCACAATCGCCACCATCACCACCACCACTGATTTCTTCTCTACTGACATCCCAGCACCACCACCACTCCCACATCTAATGATTATCTGTGATCTTCTCCATAATTTCTGTTAGTATATGTCTCATTGTAGTTGTCTAACAAACAAACACTGATTTACTCTGAGCCAACCGCCATCCCACCCCCTCCACCACACATTTCTCATATGTTGCTTTCTGTTTGTCTCTTATCTCTTTTACCTGTACCACACACACACACACACACACACATACACCCCTTTCCTCCCCACTTCATTCTCAGTGCTCTACTTTACCACAGCTCCCATTGTAACGTCTGCCCCCCACACACACACAGTGTCTGTCCCCTTTTCTTCATAGACTCCCCAGTTGTGGTGGATCATTCACTGCTATCTGTCAACAGTGACTTGACATCTCCCAGGGTTTCTGATTGGCAGCTAAACTCTGATAAACAGCATTCCTCTGCTTCCTGCCACAACACTGTCACCTAGACCCCCACCACCACCACCACCACACTCTGTCGCCTATACCATCACTACCACACTGTCACCTTGATCACCCTCTGACCACCACCCCACTCACACATACTCGTCTGTCATTTGTATCATCACTATTAGACTGTTACCGACAGAAGCACGAGTGATATATTGTACAACAAAGCCATTTTCCTAAGGGATTCTACTTGACTGATTGGACCCCAGTATATTACTAGTATTTAACCAACCCTGCAACTTGTTAACCTGACAGAAATAGGATTTCTGTTTCATGGAGACAGGTGAGATTTGAACCCTGTTACCTATAATATTGAACTATATCATCATTCAGCATTTATTCTAGTTCCCACTCTGTGCTACACACACACACACACACAGTAATTTTCGGCAGCATTCTGCTTTAAGTATGACATATAACTCCTCGTGACATTTTTATTTTTTGGAATTTTCAAGAAATTTTCGAAAATTTGTATTCAACACATGGATATTTACACGACTATGAAAAAAAATTCTTTTCTAATTTGAAAAGTTTTTTTTTTAAATTAATTATTAAAATGCAGTTTAAAATATGGACAGTCTGAATTTGTGGCTTAAATTCCAGCAATAGACCATTAAATATGTTTATGGGGAGAAAGACCTTGAAAAGCGTCAAACTGACGAGCAAATGAGGGAAGTAGGATGTGGTCGTGAAGTGTGCTAAAAATAACAGCTAAATAGAATACAAAGATGGATGAAATGCTGCCGAGCATTTTGTCCGGCATGCTGATGATTCTGCCAGCTCGCCACCTTAATTTTAAAATATGATATAAACAGGAGTAAGATAGATTTTAACATACCTGTAACCACCTGTTTGTTTCTCTACTTCCTCTCATTTTATTTTCCTGCCATCTTTCTATATCACTATTTTGTCTCTTCTTGCATCTTAATACTGTATCCTATGTAAGACTGCATATAATAATTATTATTGTTGTTGTTATTATTATTATTATTATTATTATTATTATTAAAGGCAGTGAGCTGGCAAAATCGTTAGCACACCAGGCAAGATTCTTAGCGGCACTCTGTCTGCCGCTCTGTTCTGAATTCAAATACCACTGAGATCGACTTTGCCTTTCATCCTTTCAGGGTCAATAAATTAAGTACCAGTGAAACACTGGGGTCGATGTAATCGACTAGTCCCCTCCCCCACAAATTTAAGGCTGTGTGCCTCCAGCAGAGGATTGTTATTATTTTTATTATTTATTATTATTATTATTGTTAAGGTGGCAATCTGGCAGAATCGTTAGCACACCAGGCGAAATGCTTCGTGGTATTTCCTCCATCTATACGTTCTGAGTTCAAATTCCACCAAGGTCGACTTTGCCTTTCATCCTTTCGGGGTCGATAAAATAAGTAGCAGTTGAAAACTGGGGTTGATGTGATCGATTTACTCCCTCCCCTAAAATTGGTGGCCAGTGTGCTAAAATTAGAAATCATCATTCTTGTTATTATTATTATCATTATTATCATTATCGATGGAATAGCAGAATTGGTAGAGCACAAGACAAAATGCCTTGCAGCCACCTAGTTATGTCCCTTTACATTCTGAGTTCACATCCCACTGAAGTCGACTTTGCCTTTTATTCTTCAGGGTTTGATAGTCAAATATTAGAGTCAATGTAATCAACTAACCTCTTCTCACCCCACCACCCACAAATTTCAAGCTTTGTACCTATGTTGGAAATAATAATAATAATAATAATTATTATTATTATTATGGCGGTGAGCTGTTAGAATTGTTAGCACTCTGTTTGAAATGCTGAGCAGTGTTTCACCCAATGCTACATTCTGAGTTCAAATTCCGCCGAGGTCAACCTTACCTTTCATCCTTTTGGGATCAATAAATTAAGTACCAGTTGAGTATTGGGGTTAATGTAATTGACTATCCCCCTCCCCCAAATTTCAGGCCTTGAGCCTATAATACAAAGGACTATTATTATTATTATTATTATCATTATTATTATTATTATTAAGCCAGTGAGCTGGAAGAATCTTATGCTGGACAAAATACTTAACAGCATTTCATCCGTCTTTATGTTCTGAGGTCAACTTTGCCCTTCACCCTTTCAGGGTCGATAAAATATGTACAAGTCGAGCACTGGGCAATGACGTAATCAACTTACTCCCTCCCACAAACTTCCAGGCCTTGTGCCAAAATTTGAAGCCATTATTATTGTTGTTGTTATCATTCTTCTTTCATTTGTGGAATTTTCTTTTATCTTTCTTCTCTTACAAACATCTGTCTGTTTGTCTTGTTTGTCATATCATGCCATTTGTTTAAATACACCTTTCACAACAGGTTACTTGTTTGGCCCACCACCTCCACTTCACTCCACTGACAGAAAACAATGAAGTTTATTTAAGTTAGACTTAATCAATTTTAAATGAGGTCTCTGGGTTTAGTATGGAACATGGAACACAATCAAGTAGCTAACCCCACCACCCATCCTCACACAGTATATGTTTTATTTAACTCCTCAAATCCCTTAGGCTGGTGCAGCCATCTGGCTCACCAGTCCTCAGTCAAACCGTCCAACCCATGCCAGCATGGAAAGCAGACGTTAAACGACGACGACAATGATGATGATGATGGTTTCACCTTATTTACTTTGATGGAAAGTTAAAATGAGAATTGTTATGTTCTCAAGAACATTAGTGAGGTGCCTGCAATGGAATAAGCTCAACCAAGAGACAACAGTGAGGCCAGGGTCAGCTCACTGCTAGTTAACCTTACTGCTCTCTGCTGTGTTTACCCCCTCTGTTATATGCCCATAGGAGACCCTCTGCAGGGTTAGTATCTATAGGCAGCCAAACCACCCTCATATCACGCCCTACTGTCTTAAACCTGGATGGACACACATTGTCTGAGATATCATGTGATTGACCAGACTATTAGATGTTGTTATACATCACTTGTCACAGTGCACTTTGCATCGTTTTAGCTTATGAACAATGCCATAATGGCTAGGTAAGCAGGCCAGCATTTGCTCTGGTCGGAAAATTATTCCCTCACAGGGTGCTCCATTTACAGCTGAGTGGACTGGGGCAACACGAAATGAAGTGTTTTGTTCAAGAACACAATGCACCACCCAGTCTGGAAATTGAACCCATGATCTGATGATTGTGTGTGCAGCATACCTAACCAGTTGGCCATGCGCTTTCATTAATGTCTTAGATATACCAAAAAGATAAATTGATCATGGCTAGAATGCTTTTGATCATACATGATGTACCCAATCAGAGTTGACCTTGGGCTAAAGAACAACCACCTCCCCTGTTACATCACTGGATACAAGTTAGATTTGAAATCAGAATCACAGAGAAACTGGCATCACAAAGAGCCATCTTTGCCACTCTCGTTTATCAATAGTGCCTAACTTCACACACACACATACACACACACACACACACACACGAATGTAGGACAGAACAAAGATTCCAAAAGCTCTGTGTTTATATAATAGAAATGTCAAAGTTAGGCATAAGGTCACATATTTCTACATGAAAGGAGAGAAGGATGGCTACATTAGATCAATACACCATCGTGTCCTTTGCCTGCGTATATATATGATTGACCCTCAGAAAGGTGACATTGTTGACAGCAGCAGAAATTGAATTCAGCTCATAAACCACGCGAGATATTCCCATAATAATGTCTGTGTGTGTGTGTATTTTATAGGCACAGCATAGCCGAATGGTTAAGAAGTCCTATTCATGACCATGATGTCCTGGGTTCACATCTAAATATTATTATTATTATCATTTTATGTTTGATTTTTGCTTTGCATTTGTACAAGTTGGATCCAAGTCTCACCCAGAGACCTCAAGAGACGACAAGTTAGAAGTTCATGTACGTGTTATGCCTAGGGTACCATATATTTGGATTTGTACAGTGTTGTTCTAGAGAATGTTTAAGAAACCATAAGAAAATTGTGTTTGTTTTAAAATTTGAGATTACATAGACAGTATTTTACGTAGGATATGGGCTATTATTATTATTATTATTATCATTATTATTATTATTATCTTTCTTGGTTTCTCCACAGAGTGCAGAAGATGGTAATGATGCTCTTGAAGACTTCCTCAAATTTGACATCACTGTAAGTCTGAGACATTTTTTAAATTCTCATGTTTTCTTCTTCCTGTGTTTGGCCTTCCTTTACCAATAAACTTCTATGCAGGTTTCTGTCCTCCAAACTTGCCAAAGAGATGGGTGTCTTTTTTTTTTTGTGTGTTTTTTTACCCCCATTGGCCAAAGCATGCCAGCCATGACCATCACTTCTGATTTTCAGCACATAATGCATCAAGGACCACATTATCTAATATGTCCATCCTTTATAAAGGACAGAGTATAATTTGAG
>NC_068994.1:58104630-58112130 GCF_001194135.2 Octopus bimaculoides | reverse complement strand
CCCAGGTCAGATTTGATCCAAAACGTTCCAGCCATGACCTTCCCATCTTTTACTTTAAACAGTCTATCTTGGACTACAATATTCAGAGTGCTTTTCATATTTTTTTTTAAGATGAGAGGTGTAATGTGAGGGAGATTTAGCTGTTATTTTTAGCATGTCAATGATCATGTACAATGACCACCATGTAGACTGACCTCTATGTGATCACTTTTGTTGTTATATCTTTTTCCAATTTTGAACATGTTCAGGCCCCATAAGTTGATATCTTTGGCCCCTTATGTTTATCAACTATGATTGAGCAAACCTCAAAAACATTCCGTCTGTGACCATCCCCACTTTAAGGTTGTGCCTCGAACATTGTTGTCTAAAGCCTCATTTAATGCTACATAATATTATAGTCAGCTTTTGGTGTTTAGTAAAATAGCTGCCCTGTAGCCTTAGTCAAGTCACACAATGCTCCTGGCCCATGGTGTGTTGGTGCCTTTAACCAAATTCTTTACAAAATCACCAAGCAAGCATTGAATGTTCAATAAAATATCTTGACCTCTAGATCCTGCCTCTAAACTATTGAGTGGTGTGTCTTACTCAAGACCTGTTACTCATCATGATTTGGTCACTCAAAACCTATATTGTTTCTCATTTCTGTGAGCAGAGAGACCATGAGTTCAAACCTTGCATACAGCCTTTGTATTGAGTTTGCATGCAACATTCTAATGTGTGTATGTATGTATGTGTGTGTGTGTATACAGATATACAGGGTGTCCACAAAATGTGGGTGCATGGAGTAAATAAAATCATAACATAAACAATTAAATATAAGAAATAATAATTTCTTAAAGTATGTGTTAATCCGCATGTACCCAGACTTTGTGGACACCCTGTATATGTTATACATATTTAGATGGTTGTTATGGCTAATCAGAGTGGTCACTCTCAGACCGGCCGCAACAGACAACCTAAATATACGAGTGTTGTAATATTTTAGAGTATGCTTCTTATTTGAATATATGAACTACTGACTGATGCATGTGTGTGTATGTATGTATATATACGTATATATATATGTATGTATGTATATTGTAATTCATCAACTGTCACAGGTGTTACGTTCCAAAGCCCCCTGCGATAATTGAAAGGCCGTGAAATAGAAACAGTACTGTATATATTTTTAAAATTATTTTTATAATTTGTATATATTTATTTTATTATAAATGCAAAACAGCAGCATGGAGGAATTGACGTAAGCTTAAATAATAAACCGTGACAGGTGAATCACGATATATCGAGAGGTTAGTGTGTGTGTGTGTGTGTGTGTGTGTGTATATATAGATAGATAGATAGATTCATGTAAACACACGCACACACACACAAACATTTATATACATACATAATTGTATGTATGTATATATTCCAAAATGGAAAATATATATAAAAATACACACCAATATTGTTACATTTTCCCTTCTTCCATTCCCTGGTGGTAATCGATGGGGTGCTCATTCTAAGACTAACTGACTATTCTTTCTATGGGGCTATTCTTTTTTTGGCACCTCTCCTTGAAAAATGCATTTCTTATGAAAATTTTTTTATGGATTCCCATGTTTTAGATACCGGAGATTACAAATATGCAAAAAAACACCCATTTTTTTTCCCCATTATTCATCATCATCATCATCATCGTTTAACGTCCGCTTTCCATGCTAGCATGGGTTGGACGATTTGACTGAGGACTGGTGAAACCGGATGGCAACACCAGGCTCCAGTCTGATTTGGCAGAGTTTCTACAGCTGGATGCCCTTCCTAACGCCAACCACTCAGAGAGTGTAGTGGGTGCTTTTACGTGTCACCCGCACGAAAACGGCCACGCTCGAAATGGTGTCTTTTATGTGCCACCCACTATTATTATTATTATTATTATTATTATTAGAATTATTGTTAATATTGTTGTTGCTGTTATTGTTTTATCATAATACTTCCCCCACCACCACCACTTACCTTTCTGATTTACTACTGACCAGTCTATTATCAATATTTTATCAATACAGCTTCCACTTCTAAGATTACTGGGGCTTTTTAATTAATGGTATTATTATTATTATTATAGATCAAATTGTTCTTATCTTTATTATTAATATTTTGTTTTTGTATGTTTTCTCCATTATTATTATTATTCTACTTACTGTTATCTTTCCTCCTTATATAAGCAACATAATTAGCGAAAAGAGTTGATTGTTCTAAAAGTGTAATTGCTGGAGTAAGAACAAGTTGGAAACTTTAAGGGGCTTTAGGGGGCTAATACTGCTTGGAGTGAGATTTGGGTCTTGAACACAGCGATCTTGAGGAGACTGGAAAGAAATGAAGTAAGCATGTTCTGTTGGATGTGCCTTGTAAATGTGTACAAGTGACATAATACGAAGCAGAAGAGATCCAATATGGTGTGCAAGAAAGAAGACTGTAATGGAATGGACAGATGAGGCTTGTGGATGAGGACAGCCATATAATCCTTTGGAATTCAGGTTACTTTGCGAAATATAACGTTTATTTATTCACTTCATTTTGAATCAATTGTGCATTATCTCACAGCTTTGAGATTTCAATGTTATGATTGTGTGTTTTGTGGATAACATTGTAGATTGCAGAGTAGGTGTGAGAGGCTGGATCTGACCAGTTTAAATGTTAAAGAGATAAAGAAATGCCAGTTGTTTAATGTGGATTAAGCTTGTTGAAGAGAGAGAGAGAGAGAGCTAGGAAGAGAATGCGGCAAAGTGGTGATGGCTAACCTCAGGACTCTGACGAGACGACACAGGACTGGGATGACTGACTAGACATGGTTCACAACAAAACCCTTTCCTTACTGTTGCCCCACTCGGCTGAAGGGAGCTTTAGTCGTGCAAGCTGCATGATAGCTTCACTAGTGCTGGCACCACAGAAAAGGTACTCAGTACATGCTGTAAAGCGGTTGGTCTTAAGAAGGGACATCCAACCATAGAAACTATGATGCAGTAAACATCGGAGCAATTTTGGGGGGGGCACACTGGATGTTATGAAACCATCTAACCCATGCTGCCATGGAAGATAGATGCTAAAAGATGATGGTCCAACACTCGTGCATACACACTCACATACACACTCAAAACACAAATATTTGTTACCAGTTGATGGTTCACTCTGGGTAGCAACAATAAATCACCAGCTTCTTTTCTACACTAGGCACAAGGGCCCGAAATTTGGGGGTGGGGCAGTCGATTAGATTGATCTCCAGTACACAACTGGTACTTAATTTATCAACTCCAAAGGATGAAAGGCAAAGTTGACCTTGGCAGAATTTGAACTCAGAACGTAAAGACAGCCGAAATACCGCTAAGCATTGCGCCCGGCATGCTAACATTTCTGCCAGCTCCCCCTGCCTTAATAAATCAACAACTTCTAACAAATATATGGACTTTACTGAATGCATTGAGTGCTCTTTCTCTTATGTATGCAATCAAACAGATCAATGGAGAGATAAGCACACACACACACACACACACACACAAACATATTCCTGTTTTGCTTTACAGTTAAATACAATGATGCGTCGCAGTATGAGTTTAATTTGTTCCATGACCGAGCTCGTCTAACAATTTACTCGTTTTACAAATCAATTTTCCCCGTTGAAATTAACTAAAATATAATTAATCCATTCCAGTCCCACAAAACCACTAAAAATTATTTTTCTATGCGTTTTAAAACAGAAAAAGTGTAGTTACAAGTAAAATGACAATTATAAAAAAGAGAAAGCAAAAGAAATATGTAAACTGGTTTTATTAACTGAATTACCTTAAAGATGGGACGATTTGTGTGCTCGTACTGCGGATTTCTGCTTCTACTTAAAGACAAAAATTTGTATGAGTCTCAGCTCGTACAGCAAATTACTCGTTCACTTGAACTGTGAGGTTCAATTAAATATTTGAGATTATGGAAGGCTGAAAAGAGGCAAAACTCTTGGAGAATAGGATCAGCAGTTTGTTTTATTTTTTGCATTTGTTTGTTATTTTATATTTGAACCATTTGGCATTTAAGCCGACCTTATTTGGCCCAAATATCCTTCCTGTTTTATGTTCAAACTGGCCAGATCTTGCCTTTCAAACCTAACCTACAACGTCATTCTGAAAATTAAAAAATTACATCATCAGAATCTCAAAGCTATGAGATAATGTGTAATTAATTCAAAGAATGTGAATTAATAGGCATCACATTTGATGGGAGTTAACTGAATGCTAAAGGGTTACGGGTTGGATATGTATGTAAAATCTGGTGTTTAGATGACTTGTTGAACGTTTGCCTCCTTCAAAAGATCTGACGTCACTATTTCATTGATACTGTATTCACACACACACACACACACTTATTACTCACACACAGTTTACACACACACACACACCTACTTAAATGTACAGTCATGTACACACACCAATATCAATGATGTGTGTTGGTCCAAAGTATCAACTATTATGTGTTGGCGTTGTAATACTGAACTCCCTCTTCCTTTCCCTCTAGTCTCTCTCTCTCTCTCTCTCTCATCTTCCCTTCCTTTCCCTCCCCCCCCCTCTCTCTATCCCTGCCTTCAGTAAATTCATCTCTGTACACACATACACACACACACACACACACACCCCTCTTGCTGTGGTCTGGTTGTCCAACATAGCAGCAAAAAAATGGCACTCAGAATGTAACATTGCCCATTATTGATGACCAAAGTGCCTCCATGTGACATCTCCATATAACAACGACAACAACAACTGAATCAGACACACAGACACCTTCAGACAGCAGCTGCCATGTTTAGCCAATTTAATACGTTTATACTAGAATATGTTAGTAACAAACTTGAAGAGTCAGAGGTTGACGATTATGGCAATGAAGAGGAAAATTCTGAATGCTCGGATCATCAGACAAAAACGGTAAGAAGTTCGTCAATTGTTTTCAATACTTTAGGAAAAATAGAAATATTTGTTTGGGAGGTTTTTTGTGAGGGATTTTTTGTGAATCAGGTCCTATTCTTTGCCTTGTGTTCTGCTATGAACAACATAGCCCCCATGACTTTTGGAAACAATTCTTTCATGCTCAGAATTGCTAAAGCATGGAATAAACCACCTTCATCAGTTGTTGGCTGTCGAGACACTACATCCTTCAAAATTTCCATGCTTCCTGAAATTCACCAACAGTACACCTGCTGTGGGCCCCTTACCTTTGTTTTCTAACGACCCCTTCACTAATATTCTATCTACTGTCCATGCACGTTTGGCTAACTTTTTCTGATGAGTTGTAGGGCACCTGGGCACTGTATACAATAAGTTCGTTATTTTACTATATGAATGAAATGATAATGTACTTTATCCCTTACTGGCTTGTGAAGGGATCATCTCTGTTTAATTTGATAACACACATAGTCTCTTCATCTTCCATGATTCTTCAGCCTTCACAGTCACCCCTCACACACTCCAGGCAGTCCTTCTTCTCGCTAAGGGTCTTTTCTTTTTTACCTGCTTCAGTCATTAGACTGCGGCCATGCTGGGTCACACCACCTGTCAGTTCTTTTATTTTTTAAGCCTGGTCCTTATTCTGTCTGTCTCTCTTTTTGCTGAACTAAGTTGCAAGGATGTAAACACATCAACACCAGTTGCCAAGCAGTTATAAGGGACAAACACAGATGCAAACACACACACACACACACACAGATAGATAGAATGGACTTCTTTCAGTTTCCCTCTACTAAATCTGCTGACAAGGCTTCGGTCAGTTCCAAGTTATAAGTAGAGAACATTTGCCCAAGGTGCCGTTCAGTGGGACAGAACCCATAACCAAAGTAGTTTGGAAGCAAACTTCTCACCCCACAGCCACAAGCTTCACTGCCTTACATCACATGCACCATAAACCGTCTCTCCAGTCCCCTTAGTACCTCTGCACTCACTTCCATCACTGTTACCCCTTTACCTTAAAAATCTAGTTTTATCCGCGTCTCTCCCTCCCTCCCCTTCTCTACCTTCCTCCTTGCTTTGCCTGTCTCTCACCTTCTCCTTCTCTGCCATGTATTTGCCACTTCCCCTCACCACCTTTCCCTTCCCTTCATATTCTACTAATCCCTATTAAGCTACCCTATTTCCTCGAGCACTGTCACATACTGTCCTCTCTCACCGTCAACTTCATCATCGTCATAACAAACACCACCGCTTGCCAAATCTCGCTGTCAACGTCTCCCACTTTTCTTATACAAGGCATATGCACCCGTTCGCGTGTGTGTGTGTGTACGTACACACGCACACACACAGCATTATTACACTAACACATTTTTATCCTAGTAGGAGCCGCTGAACTGACGCATGCACGCACACGCACACACATTTACACATACACACATTCCACTCCACATACGATATACACATTCCATTCCGCTCTATATTGAGAGACTGGCTCATTCTCTACTCCCCATCTGTCACTCTCTCTCTCTCTCTCTCTCTCTCTCTCTCTCTCTCTCTCTCTCTCTCTCTCTCTCTCTCTCACAAGATCCCGGCTGCTAACAATTGCTCTGTCTCTCTCTCTCTCACACACATACATACACACACACATGGTAATGCGAGCAGTCACACAATTACACTATCGTTCAACGGAATATTGAAGTCGCTGCAATCGAATGGTTTCGCTCCCTGCTTCCGTCTTGTAAGTCTTTTAAAACGTTTATTGGTACAACTACCATGGCAGTGGAGGTGGTGGTGGTATCGGTGGTGATCACTTGACACGTGTGTTTAAGTGTTTGTGTGTGTCGAACGTGTGTGACCATGTGTGTGTGCCTATATACGTGTACAACTCTATGTACACGTATATACATATATATGTATGTACATATGTGTGCATATGTATGTGAGTGTGTTTTCGTTTCGCGATCCTTAGATCGCTGGTTCATTCCCTCTCCATGCCTTCTAAGACGTCTTTGACCGGGTCAGCACCAAAGCCTTGTCACACTGTCAAGCTGATTCTTTGTGTGAAATACATTAGGGGCAAACATATCTAAGGAGTACTCAACCACTTTCTAATTCAACGAGTAGGTGGTTCCAACTGGGCACCCGTGTATCGTTCCCAACTGGAAAGTCCATTATTATCGTGGATGCGCGTTTTCTCTTCTTTTGGGGGGAGTTTAAAAGCTTATTTTGACCAACCAATTACCCAGTGGCAAGGTTTGGTAGGGGGGAATGTTTTTTCTTTTAAAAAACAAAACAATGGATGTCTGTTCTTTTCGTCGTAGCACATCTATTTAAATTTTAAGACGGCCTTGCGGATTTTTATTTTCCTAGATATCAGGATTGTTTGTAGCGCATGAACCATGAAGCTGCGGTGTTTCGCCAGGGAACCAAGTTCAGTCACACCTCGATCCAGGTGGTTTGGTACACAGCCTGTTGCTCCACATATTTAAATTGATATTTATAGTTCTCTCTTTCTCTCTCTCTCTTTCTCTCTCTCTCT
>NC_068994.1:58084779-58104620 GCF_001194135.2 Octopus bimaculoides | reverse complement strand
TCTCTCTCTCTCCCTCTCTCTCTCTCTCTATATATATATATATATATATATATTAATCGAAGTGTAGAGTATTATTTATCCATTACGGCCAATCTTACTAATCGGTTTCATGGCAGGGATTCGACAGAGTGTTAGGTAACAGTCCAATTATATAACCCTGTGCTCATCAGAGGTAGCTGTTATGGAATGGAATATAACGATGGGCTTCTTTCAGTTTCTTCCAAATTCACTCACAAGCCTTCGGTTGACCTGGTGCTATAGAAGACACTTGCCGAAGATGCCACTCGGTGGGACTGAGCCTAGAACCATGTGATTGGGAAGCAGCCTTCTTACCATACATCCGCGTTTATATACACATATTTCTCAGCAATATGCAACCCAAATATTCTCCTTGTTTTATGTTTAAACCGACTAGATCCAGCCTCTCACACCTACCCTACAATGTCATTCTAAAAATAAACAATCCCACCAAAATCTAGCTGCTACAAGAGGCTTAATTGAAAACCATTGTGAATAAATTAGCTTCACATTTGACAGGAATCTGAATGCCAAAGATTATAATACATAAACGTGTGTGTGTGTGTGTGCTTTTATACATATATTCCACCCATGGCTATTCTGGCTTTTTCCAAGACAGTGTTCTTATGATCATTCTATTGCCATTTTTTTCTAAGACAGTAAGGTTTGATTTTGAGGCGAATTTGGCTGCTATTTCTAGCAGGACGTGCAATGGGATGCTGTCTGCTTGTATTCATTGTTGTTATTGTTATTAGCTCCCGCAGTACACACTTAAAATTGTTTTGTTATTAGTGACCCAGTTTCAATCCTTGCTCAGGACATTCCCCCTTCCAAACTCTATTAATAATTATAATTAGCCTTCAAAAAGACTAATTATCCCAACATGTAAGCTGCTGTTACCACTTGTGCTACAATACATGGCACTACCATCAAATGAATGTACTACAACCCCGACAACTGCCACTGCTGTCACCACATGTGCTACAACCTCCACAGCTACAGTTTATACTGCTGCTGTACCACACCCCACCGCCGCCTCCACCACCAATGTACGCCGCACATTTTTAAGTGGAAGCAAAGCTGCACAGAAATGCAAACATGCCATTTAGACAATTGCAGTGCATCTTGCCATTACCTAATGCACAATTCTGCTGCAGCTGCTATGAATGCACCTTTGTTGGTGTTGCTGGTGTACAAATGTTGCAAACACACACACACACACACACACACACACATTTTCTTGTCTTTGTGTATGTTGCAAAGTTGTTGCAGATCCACTGATGGTTGCAATACTACACACACACACACACACACACACACACACACACACACACACACACACACACACACACACACACACCAGATTTTACACATTTAATGAAAGCATTTTTTGTTTATTCAGATCAACCGCAACATGCTGCATGTATAAGCATAGATTCTCTATATGTGTGTGTGTGTGTTCACAGGTGTATGTGCATGTGGGTGTACAAATTGTGTGTGTATCGATGTGTGTATATATGCCCAGCTGTGTGTGTGTGTGTGTGTGTGTACTGATACGCACCAAAACATCTAAAATAATGTATGAATTTAAGACGTGTGAAGACGAAATCTTTGTTGTATGCGTCTTTGCATCTGCTGTGGCTGGGAATTGAACTGTGTCTCCCTAGGTTAATGTCTAAACATGTTACCACTTACAACAGTTCTGCTTTTCTATCTCAAAGTGTTCTGTTTCACAAACATAACGTTTAACCTTAAAACCTCCATGCACCAACTGACGTGTATGCATGCATCTCCATGCAAACACAACCGCACATGCAACGCATGCATTGCATACACGCAACCATACAAATGTCACACACAACAGAAGTTGTCAGTCTTTTTATTGTCAGATGATGAGGTGAGACACCTATCCAACCCCGACCATTGCAAAAAAAAAGAAACAAATGTATTATGAAGATGATGATGATGTCATCATTTAACTTCTATACTTGCATGGATGAGGTTGAATTTGTTGATTTTTCTATAGCTGGATACTTTTCCTGTCACCAACCCTAAGTAATATTTCCCCTAAACAAACAACCTCACTTGTATGACAATGAGGCTCATTTACTGCCATCGTGTGATGTCAAAACATGGCTACATACATACATGCAGGTGGAGGTGCGTGGCTGAGTGGTTAGGGCATTCGGCTCACAATCGTAAGGTTGTGAGTTCACTTCCTGGTGACCCATTGTGTCATTGAACAAGACACTTTATTTCCCGTTGCTCCAGTACACTCAGCTGTCAAAAATGAGTGGTCCCTTTATTTCAAAGGGCCAGCCTTGTCACACTCTGTGTCACGCTGAATATCCCTGAGAACTACGTTAAGGGTACACACGTCTGTGGAGTGCTCAGCCACTTGTACGTTAATTTCACGAGCAAGCTGTTCTGTTGATCAATGAATCAATTGGAACCCTTGTCATCATAACAGATGGAGTGCTCCTATATATATATATATATATATATATATATATATAGCATCATCATCTCATCATTATTTAACGTTTGTTTTCCATGCTGGCATGGGTTGGATGGTTTAACAGGAACTGGCATGACCAGAAGCCCTGCCAGGTTCCGTTGTCTGTTTTGTCACGGCTTCTACAGCTGGATTCCCTTCCAAAGGCCATAGGAATGTGTATGCTTATATACATACACACACGCACATATGTATACATGAGGCTTCTTCCAGTTTCCATCTTCCAAATCCACTAACAAAGCATCGGTTGACCCAGGGCTATAGTAAAAGACACTTGTCTAAGATACCACACAGCAGAATGGAACCAGAGACCATAAGAAAATTATTTTTTTGTTGTTGTTGTTGTTACTACAAGTAGCAGCAGCAGCAGCAAAGGTTGGCAGATTCATTAGTGAGGTGGACAAACTGGTTTGTGACATTTACTTACATTAGTTCAAATCTCACTCAGATTGATTTCTTACTTTATATTTCTGTTTTTCTCTTTTTTTTTTTTTCCATTTTTTACTTGTGGTGAGATCTATGGAATAAAATAATTACCTTTTAATATACTGTGGTGGAGAATGATTGATTCCATCACATACACCACCCCTCTCTTAATCTATGTTCTGGTGTCATTGTAACAAACCATTGTGTTATTTATATATATTTATTTATTTATTTTATGTTATACATTGACCAAAGTGTATTCTCTCTGAACAACCAACATTGATTCCAAACTCTAAAAATACACAAGTGTCTGATTCCAGACTTTGTAATCTTTTTTTGTCTACTCTAGGCACAAGGCCCAAAATTTTTGGGGGAGGTGACCCCAGTTCGTAACTGGTACTTAATTTGAACATAAAACAGGCAGAATATTTTGGCCGAATAAGGCTGGTTTTGATGCAAAAGGAATCATTTGATAATAATTATTCGTAGTTAATTTGTATGTTTATTTTTGTTAATTATAGTTGTATGGTTAATTATTTTTCTGTATTCCATTTTCAGCATCAACTGAATTGTGATGAAGAAAGTGGTAAAAAGTCTGCTGGAGTGAAGAGGTCATTATTTAGGGAGGAGCGAAGAGGAGGAGATGGTGAGCCAGCCAGCATTGTTTCCAGTGAGAGTGGGGAAGAGGAGCAGTTGTTAAGGGAGGAAGTGAACAGCTTGAGGAAGCAGATCATTGAACTCACTGAACGACCGGTCATGGATTTCCCTCCAAAACCCACAGAGATTAAGACAGGGGCAGGACATCCAACAGAAACTAAGGATGGTAAAAAGCTTCAAGAATCCAAACAGGTTGGTTTCACATTTTGGTTTTTCAAGAATTCCCTATTCGTGGAAGGGGACAGTTCTTTTAAATTTTGATATTTGCATGTTTTTGGAGTAATTATTCAAAGTAAATAGATATGTCTCCCCGTTGTCCTTAAGGGGTCTTTAAATTAAGTACGAGTTAAATATTTAGTTGAATGACTCCTTAAGTACTTGGCATTGGAATTTGAGGCCTTGTAGCCAGGGCCATTTTAGCAACTGGGCCGTTTTAGATACTGGAATCAATTCATTTGACTAAATATTGTTCAAAGCAGTGCCCCAGCATGACCGCAGTCCAATGATTGAAACAAGCAAAAAATAAAAAGTAAAGCAACTGAATTTGACCTGGGTATACATATGTAGGTCAATGAAATAAATTTCACTCAAAGCACTACTTATTACTTAGCTATACCCCCACCCACCCCTTCTATAAATGTGGCCTTGTAAGAAATCATCAGTGAAACGATTCTAATTAATATTAATCAAGGGTGGTGGGAATGGTAGATTCATTAAAACTTTGGTCAAAATGCCTAATGGAATTTCTTCCAGTTTTTTACATTAACAACCAGTTGATAAAAATAAGTCATTTGCTTAAACTTTCCACCTTAAGAAAATAAGATCTTTATAGAATTTTCTTGATTTTTCTCTTAAATAACATTCTCTCTCTCTCTCTCTACCATCCTTAAAGATTTCGATTTTTCCCCTTGTTGTATCTATATATTTTTTTTACCATTTATTCATCATCTTTCTCTGTTTTTCACTCTGTCTCCAGCGGATTGAAGAATTGGAGAAAATTGCTATTGAACTCCAAGGTAAAATAATCGGTTTGCAGCAGGACAAAGTTCAATTAGAAGAACAACTTTCACAAAAGTCTTATTCCAACTTAAAACTGGACAAGGTGAGAACTTTACCAAATATTCAATCAGGATCCTTCACATTTCTTTCTTATAATTGTTCTTTCTTATATTTGCCAGCATTAAGGGAAAACAAGAACATTTATTTCGTCGTCTTTTTATTCCGGCTAAAACCTATTTACAGATTAAAATAAAGGACTGGGGTCGGGGGTGATTAACATATTATTTGCAAAGATTGTGTGATGGGATTATCCTAAGGCCTAGTCTTCAGTGAATGTCATAGTGTCAAAAAAATTTCAATGTACACACACATACATATACATGACATGTATACATTGTGGTGAATTCAACCTTTTGACAACAACAAAAAAAAAACTCAGAATTATAAATTACCAAACCAATTCTGCGTTATGTTCAGATCAGTTCAATCTTCAATTTTATGCTCTTAGACTTTTATAGAAAACTTGAAAATATTGTTAACTTTTTCTTTTTTGTATATTTGGTTCTTTTTTTGTTCATTTGTTTTTAAGTGTGAAAATTATAATTATTGTCATTTATAGATTAAATATTTTCCCTCTGATCTAGTGTATATATTAGTATTTCAGGATAGATATAGGACTATTGGTGTGTGGTAGGGAGACAAAGGAAGAAGATAATTAATTAAGTTTAGGGATGATATATGCTATGGATTCTTAACTGGAATTTACCATTCTGTTGGAAAAAGAAAACGAAAGACTTAATAATTATTAGTGAGTCTCAATGAAGATAATTTTAAGGAATTCAAAATGAACCCCTCAATTAATTTATCTTTGGAGGAAGATTTTTATCTTTGTTTACAGGCAAGGGAAACAAGTAATGAACATCTTTCTATCTTACTAGAGCTCATCAGCATAAGTACAATCTATTTGAGTCAGTTTTAATTAGTTAACAGATTTTTTTAATATAGAAAATGTTACAGTTGATTTTCTGCCAGTAATAATTAAAAACATAAAATGAGCTAAGAGGAAATAATTCAAGTGGCTCATTGACATAAATTTAGATAAGTTAAAAGAAGTTGTACTGAATGATATCAAAAAAATATCCTGTGGTGACTGATAGCAAGTCCCAAAGAAAAAGGAAAATAATTACAAGAAATTTAAAGTTAATTACTTGAAATTAATTATATGTAGGATAGATTATGGGTAAATTAATGTGGAGAAAATGGGTAACTTTGAGGATTAAAGAAAGCAAACTTGGTGATGTTTAACCCAGATCAGCTACGATCAAAGTACGTTCTATAAGTCATAGTGTACCTTGGACTACATTGCTTGTTGGCTCTTTTTTAAAATAGTAATGTGGCTTGACATTAGTGTGGTAAAGAAATGGGTAGAGAGGAAGGTGAGGCGAGGGTGGCTAAAAAACTTGGGGTCAGAGTAAGTTACAAAGGAAACTGCTGGAGAGAGGGGAGGGATGGGAGTAATTAAGAATCGATAAAGTAATAACGAGTGAGACAGAAAGTGATAAATGAATTAAGAATAATGTTTAATTATAATTTTGTTGCAGGAACCTAAAGATGGAGAGGAAGTAAACATCGAAGATCAAGTGAGTGAAAGTGTTTTCAGCTCTCAGGACATGGGGCCTAATGATATTGCTGAAAGCAGTGAGACATTAGGCACAAAACATCTTTCAGTTGGTGATACTGAAGTGGATGATGACAAAGTAACATCGAGTTTGTCACAGGTTAAATATAATAAGGATGATGATGGTGATGTAAAAGGTTCCAGTGAAGTTGACTTTGTACAAGATTCCTGCTCCAAGTTGGAAGCTCCCTCTGAAACAGCAGTGGCAGAAGATGAAGCTGCTGGTGCTGACGAAGAAAAGAAACAGAACCTGGTGGAAGATAGCTGGAAAGAGATTGAGTCAGCCATTATTGATGAGACGATCGCAGAACTTGCTGCTGGAAACAACAACAACAACAACAGCAACAGCAATGATGGCAGAGGTGGTGGTGATGGGGATGATCTGACCTCTTCTTTAGATATTGACAACTCATTGCTTGATAATGATAACGATGATGATGCAGAAGAGGAAGATGAGAACCTGCAGTTACTGGAACAACAGAGCGAGTGTCTGGAGAGTATAAAACAGATCCTCAGCGAGCAGGGAATTCTGAGTCATGTCGAGATGATGCTGCAGGAGATGGAAGAGATCAAAGAAGAGAATGCTGCCCTCAAAGAAAGGCTGACTTCAGGGGATGTTACGCTAGCCAGTGGCGAAGTGGTCAATGTGGACGTGGCCATAGAGAAGTTACATCAGCTGGAAGAGGTCTGCGAGAACCTCCGTGATAAAGTCCACACGACAGAGCAATCTGAGATGTTACTGAAGACCAAGCTGAAGCATGCCGAAGACACTGTCGGCGAGTTAGAGTGCAGCGAGAACTTACTGAAGGAGCAGTTGGCTAAGATCAGCCAACGAGAGGCTGAGTGGAAGACCAAGGCTCAGGGTTTGTTGCGAAATGTCAACGAGCTGGAACAACTGCTGAAAGAGAAGGATGTCATCGAAGAAAAATTACACGATAAGGTATATCACCTGACGTACAGCATGCATGTATGCACATCACTTCTGCATCAATATGCTACTGCATGTGCATGTTCCAACCCCTGCTGCATATTGTACAGTGCTCAATATTTGTCGATACTGTTTAATTTTTGCTTTATCCAAAGAATGAATCGCGTTTTCTGTGTGTGTTTCCTCTAGTGATATATATGCATTTTCATACCTACATAATTATATGAGTGTATACAGTTGTGTTGCCATTCATACACATGCACACATATACACAATTATTTGCATGTATTTGTATTTATGCTTATTTGTTTCTATGTAAATATATTTGTGCATTTGTGTCTTCGTATGTATTACATTTAGGTGTGAATTTTGTGACGACTGTGGTTATATATATATATATATATATATATATATATATATGTGTGTGTGTGTATATATATTTATATATATATATATATATACACACATATATGTTTGTGTATGTTGATATATATACAATGTGTGTATGTATGTATGCATGTATGTATGTATATATATATATATATATATATATATATATATATATATATACACGCGCGCGCGCAATATATGTGTGTGTGTGTGTTAGTTTATCTTGGCTTGGCTTTTTGAGCGAAGATTTGTGGAATAAGGATTGTCCACATCTGTTGCAGGCTTGCTGATGCCTGATGAGTCTAAAACAAAACAGGCTTAACTTTGTTTGTATATATATATATATTTATGTGTGTGTGTATTTGTATGTGCATGTATACGTATCTATATGCAAGTATGTATATGTGCGCATGTATATGTATGCATGTATTGGCAGGTGTACACCTGTTTGTATAAATAAAACAGTGGCTGACTAACCGTATGCACCCTCAAAGCCCTAATGGATCGTAACCCCAGGTTTGGCTTCTTTTAAACCCTGGTTTCTCTCTATAAATATTTTGCATGATGTCTTTCGGCTATGTCTTCATTTTCTCTTCCCTGTGTAATCCTCTATACATATGCATTTATATACATGCATATACTCACACACACGTTTCATATGTGTGTGTGTGTGTGTGTGTGTATATTCTTGTGTGTATATGTGTATGTATGTATACATATATGATGGGGTGCTAAAAAATTCCTGGCTTTACAGGTATTGCGAAAGACCTGGCTGGAGGCCCAAACTTTCGAGTTCTTTTACAAGGCTTAGAAAAACTGAAGAACCACTGCAATAAGTGTGTGAATCTGCGGGGAGGGGAATATGTTGAATAAAATCATAATTAACCGATCCTCCAGTATTTTCTATTACCCAGAACCAGGAACTTTTTTTCAGCACCACCTTCTATGTATTTATATATATATATATATATATATAACGTATGTATATTTGTGTGTATATAAGTATAATCTACCTCTGTCACTACCCTGGCTAGTTGTTGCTATGGTAAGTTTTCACTCCCCCAATCCAAAGTATCACTGGTTTCTTTATAAATTTGCTGTGTTGCTTTTATATGATGTTGTGGCAAGCATGATTATCACTACATCACAATTGTGAAGTGCTGTGTTTCTTCTTCTCCCACCGGTGCACTTGTTGGTCTACGCTACATCTTCACATTGTTTTGTCTTATATTCAGAAGCTCTTCCATTGTGGCATTTATATTATTATTATTATTATTATTATTATTTATAGCAATAACAATGCTTAATTTATAAACTGGACATAAGACTACAATATTAGTTGGATGGAATAGTGGAATACACAGTAATTTAAAGTAAGGTGTGATTTAAGGGAGATTTGGTTGCTATTTCTAGAAGGTCATGGCTCCCCTGTTGGCTTAGTTGATAGCTACCTGTTATTAAAAGCAGGTATTTAATCATTTTGGTTTAATCCTAGTGAATAAAAGCTTCAGGATTTCATTGTTCAAGTATTTCTATAGAGTTTAGACTCCTTGCTGTCACACCTCCCCCATCTGACACCACCACCATCATTATCTTCTGAAGTGGAGTGGGAGAACTGTTATTATTGACACTTGTATACAAGGATTATCAATATCTTCAGCCTTTTATAGCTAGATATAAGATATGTGGTGGTGGTGGTGGTGGTGGTGTTGGTAAAGAGAGACAGAGAAAGGAGAGGTAGGGCTGGCTGATGGCTCTGTCAGCCTCCACCTTCCATTTACCTTCTTTTAAATAGCTGCAGGATTAACCCTGTGTAGAGTAATTGCTTTGCAATATTTGATTCCTGGTTCATTCCCATTGTGTTTGACCATCCTTGAGAGTGAATTTTGATACACACAAAGTGTGTGTGTGTCTGTGTGTTTTTGGCCAATAGATATTGTTGAAAAGGTCTCTTCTCAGATATTCTATTATTGTTCTCAAGGTCCCCTAATAATTAGATCTATTATAACTTGGTTATCTTTGTTCTAGCGCTTGAAATTTTCATCCTTCAAGTCAATATAATGCTGTTTTCTTTTTTACTCGAATTAACAAGCTACGTTGATTATAAAACTTGATTTCTTTTCGTTGTCATTAGCAACAATATCCAGCCTTCTTTCAGTTTGTATACAAAAGTCTCACAATAACATTGTTGCCATTTACAATAGCTTGCATTTCTATTTTCACAAAATGGTTATAACTCTTTGCTGCAGATTTCTTGTAAAAATTCCATTGTCCTGTTGCTGCAGTCTTTCACACTTCTGCTTTGTGTTCGGTCGAAGCTAATTCTGGACATTCCAATACAATGCAAGTCATGGACTCCTCTGGATCCTCACGCATTCGACATTTGGCTGAGTTTTGTTGACTTATTGTTCCCTTGATCTATGGTACTTTTAAAGCCTGTTCCTTCACTCTCGTTCACTCAATATTCTTTTCTTCAGCCACGACCACCCCTCCTTGTCATTCAACACCTCTTCGTGTCCTTGAAAATTGCTGACTGCAGCTTCTTTCCTTCAAACTTCCATTTCCACATTTTCCCATTTTCTCTTTTTCACATCTGCCAATTTTGTAAATAATCCTGGTATCTGAGCTAGGTAGCAATCAGCCCCTTTTACTATCATTCCTAGGGCACCTATGACAACAGGTATTGTTTTAGTCTTCAAGTTTAACATTTTGTTAATTTCTATTTCAAGATCTTGATACTTGCTCAGTTTTTGGTATTATTATTATTATTATTATTATTATTATTATTGTTGTTGTTATTATTCAGTAGTCGTATTTTTTTATCATATGCTTTCACTGCACTACCAAGTGCAGCTCTGTGTGCCTTCAGTATGTGCTGTGGTTTGTTTTGATACTCTTATTTTTATTGTATTGAAAGTGCTTTACATAAGATGTGCGCAGTGCCTAGAAGTGCTATTTTCTGTATGTTGTTGTTATTATTATTATCATCATCATCAACATGAGTACTTGTACTTTTTCAGATCAAAGCACTTGAAGAAGCTGAGATGAGAAACTCTCGGAAGCTTGTAGAATTACAAGAGGATGAGAACCACTTGCGAGAAAGCCTGCGCAATAAGGATGACCTCTCTGACCAAAGTGAGTTGCTGAAAACCCTGAAGAAGAAAATCAAGGACCTAGAAAAAAGTAACAAATTGCTAAAGAGTAGGGTTGTGGAACTTGAAGATAGTGAGTGCGAAACGAGAGAACACTGGAACCAAATTGTTGAAGCTGATGCCAACAAAATTGAGGGTCTGCAAGAGAAAGTGAATATGTTGGAATCGTTAAATAGGGAACTGGAGAAGAAACTTCAGGAAGGAGAAGAAGAATTTATGACTGGGGTTTCCTTGGCATCAGAACTGTCATTCAGCCAAAACCCTCCAGATTCCAAAGAATCTACAGTGAGCCTTGATTTGGAAACAGAATATAAGAACCTGGAGGAAAAGTTTCAAGAGGTTACAGAAGCTAAAAATAGCAAGATTGCCGAACTGGAAGACCATTTGGAGAAGCTGTACAGTACTGAGCAGAAACTGAGTGAGACTGTTGCAGAAATGGAAGAGAGAGAGCGGGAACTGCTTGCAAAATTGAAACTCTGTGAAAACTCTGATTTCTCTGTAGAAAAAATGCTTAAATATGAAGAGCGTATCAAAGAGCTCAGTTATTCACAGGAGAATTTGTTGAATGCCATAGATACAGTAGCTGACCCTGAGAGTCATTCACTGCAGATAATCAATGCTCTGAAAGATGAATTGGTTTTGAGTTACCAGAAAAATGAAGAGATGAGTTTGAGAGAGAAAAAGTTGACTGAACAGTTGAGGAATGAGAACAACTCTTTGAAAGACCAAGTTGATAAGTTGTTAGAAAAAGAATCCGGTCATTTAGGCCAAATTCTATCCACAGAAAAGGGAAAGGATACTTTGCACAATGAACATTCTTTGGTTTCTCAAAACAATAAGCAAGAAGTTCCGACATCCTCACTGTTTGTGAGAATTCAAGAACTTGAAACCGAAAATCAAGAACTCAGAATCAAAGTTGACGGTTCTCAGAATGGAACCCTTTCTAAAGTCTCTTCAACAGTCTCTTCAAATTACGAACGATTGTGTGAACTCGAGAAGGAGAACTCTGACCTTCTTGCCGAAGCAAGTCGGTTGCGAGAAGCTGAATCTCAGTGGAAAGAAACGGCAGAGAAGATGGTACAGCTGGAGAGCAATGAAGAACGACTCATGGAGAAGGTAGTGGAACTTGAAGACAGTTGTGAAAGTCTAAAAGAGGAACTTCAGAAGGTACATGGTGATAAGAAAGAAAGCCAAAGTGAATTGAAAGAGGAGCGAGAAAAAGTTGGAAGTTTACTGAAACTAGAAGCAGAAATAAAGGGCAGACTCCAGGCTGAAGAAGAACTTAATGGTTCTCTTCGAGAACAACTACAATCTTTCAGGTTGCGTTTGGAAGCAATTAAGGATGCATATGCAGACCATGAACATTCAAAGATGGAGTTGGAAAAGAAATTGGAGGAAGTTACTCGTGATAAAAATTTGCTTGCTGAAAAACTCCAATCTCTCACCCAAAATCAGACCATTCCAGTGGATTCTACAGATCCCAACCAAAATTCAGCAGACCATGACATTCTGGAACATTCCTCTCTATCATCATCTGATAGTAATCATTCCTCAGCAAATACAAACAGCTTACCTTTCCATAGTACAGAAAACAAATACCTTGGCCTCATCAATTCCCTTGAAGCCAGCCTCAAAGACATTGGCAGTAATCAGGCTTCCAGTGAGTTCCAAGATAATAAACAAGGTCCAATCGCAGAACAAGCATCCAAGAGTACAGAAGAGCTCAGTAAAGAATTAGAATCTGAACTTGTGGATATGAATCGAGAGCAACTCATAGATTTTTGTGGCACTTTAAAGACAGACCTGAGAACAAAATCACAGAAAATTGAACAATTTGAGCGAGATTTCTCTGACTTTGTAAACAGAGTACAATGTGGAACAGTAGTATTCCGAGACAAAGAAGTACGAAAGACTGTTCTCACAGAAGTCAAGACATTCCAACAGCAATGCAACTGTAAGGTAATTATATTATTATTATTATCATTATTATTATTATTGTTATTATTACCATTATTATTATCATCATCATTATTATCATCATCATTATTATCATCATCATTATTATTATTATTATTATTATTATTATTATCATTTTTATAATTATCATCATCATCATCATTATAATAATACCTGTAGTTGTGACAACATTCAACTGGGGTGAGTTCAACAAGCTCCAGCCACATGTTCATGTTCAGAGTTTCGGTGGGAATACAAGTTCACATGTGGCCCTCAGTCACATGTATACATATTTGGGGATAATGTGATCCATAGCAGCTCATCTTGCCATCGATTGTCGACCGTCACAGAGGATTCCCTGACCAAGTCTCTGCCAATTATCAGAGCAGACATGACCCAGGTACCCTATGAAATAATGTGAAGTGACTTGTCTGTGTATAGTCTTATATATGTGATGTCTGTGTCTGTGTGGTTTTGCTTGTGTGTGTGTGTGTGCAAGTGTCACTAAAGAGACGCTTTTGACCAGCTTTGGTGATGGTGGTGATTTTACTGTTTCCGTTTTTTTAGGTTCCCATTAATACGCATACTACCCTCGCCGGTGAGAAAGTCTCTCAAGGGGTCGATACAGCTGATCTCTTGATCGACAACGTCACTGAACAACAGCAACAACAGCAACAGCAGCAAAAAGATGCTAATGACAGCACGATGGCACCTGTAGAGATGCCTCACTCTGAGTACGAAGTATGGAAGGCAAAGGTGGCTATACTCACGGACATTGAGGCGAACTTGCCCAATGTTAAGGAATTCCCACACCAGCTTGAACTCCTGCTACAGATCCTTCAGAAAGGAAGGGTAAGTCTCACTCGGCACTCCAGCCTTGAGTGTTAGTCTAAATTCTTTTTGAGTCAAATGAGTTTAAACCAGGGGTTCTCAACCATTTTAACCCTTTTGTTACCAACCCAGCTGAAACCACCTCTGGCTCTGTAATACAAATGTCTTGTCTTCAAAAGTTTTGAATTAAATTCTTCCACCAAACACCTTAGTCACAATTTATGTTCCTAACACTAGCTTAATGATAACAAAATTATTTTACTAAATTCTTTGATATATTTTAAATAATTGAGAGTAAAACAGAGCATTTCAAAATAAATACAGTAACAAAAGGGTTAAGGTCCAGGCCAGATGGATTTTTTTCAATTGGCTGTACCAAAAAAAAGGTAAAATGCTAATCACCCCTGGCTTTGCTAATTGCTCCACTCCCCACTTCAACTTCTCACTCCACCCAACCACGCACCTCAACTAATTACCTGTCACTATTTCCACTAATCACCCCATTTTCCTTTCCAGGATATTATATGCAGTGATGAGAATCAAGCTGGAATTTCGAATGATCAACTTCTGATTTATGCCAAGCAACTTCAGGTGAGTCAATTAACTCTCTCTCTCTTTCTCTCTCTTTCTCTCTCTCTCTCTCTCTCTCTCTCTCTCTCCTTCAATTCATATGATGAATGTAAACAAATATTACAGTCTTCTATGAAAAACATGTCTGGCCTTGGTGAAATATTACCTTATTTGGAAATAGATAAGGCTAGGTAACTGGAAGGGCACCCAACTGTAGAAAACCTGCCTCTACAAATTCCTTCTGACCCATGCAAGCATGGCAAAGTGGACGCCAAAACAAGGATCACACATATGTACATATAAACACACCTTTCTCCATGTATACATCTCTCTATTTTCCTTTACCTTACATCTCTCTCTCTCTTTCTTTCTCTCTCTTTCTCTCTCTCTCTCTCTCTCTCCATTAGCTTCATTGTGGGCAGATATTCCTGTAATTACCAGCTGTTGTTCCTACATCTGTTGCCAGAGAATGGCATCTGCATGTTTTATATCAAATATACTCATCATTCAGTTATGTAAAACCAGGCAGACAAGACTCAATTGTAAAGGTTTACATACATGTGTGTGTGTGTGTGTGTGTATTTTTATTTTTTTATTTTTCGGTCATTAGACAGCGGCCATGCTGGGGCACTGCCTTGAAGAACTTTTAGCCAAATGAATCAATGCCTGTACTTGTTTTTTTTTTAAACCTGGTATTTATTCTATCAGTCTCTTTTGCTGAACCACTAACTGATGGGGACATAAACATACCAATGCCAGTTGTCAAGCTGTGATGGGGCACACACACACACACACACACTCTCACACACACACACACACACACACACACACACACACACACACACACACATGCACATGCACATATATATATGCTAGTGCCATGTTAAAAGCACCCTATACACTCTGTAAAGTGTTTGGTGTAAGGAAGGGCATCCAGCCAATAGAAACCAGGCCAAATCAGACAGTTGGAGCCTGGTGTAGCGCTCTTCTGCTTATCAGCTCTGGTCAAACCGTCCGACCCATGCCAGCATGGACTACAGACGTTTAAGGAGGATGATGATGATGGTGGTGATATACATACATACGACGGGCTTCTTTCAGTTTCCGTCCACCAAATCCACTTAAAAAGCTTTAGTTGGTCCAATGCTATAGCAGAAGCCACTTGCCCAAGGTGCCATGCAGTGGGACTGAACCTAGAGTCATGTGATTGGGAAGCAAGTTTCTTACCACACAGCCATGCCGTATATATTCACAAATTCATACATATGTTTTTTTTTTTTTATATTTCTCTTCAGACTTTATCACAAGGTTTGAACTCGACCACTCCCCCAGACGGAACTGGTAAGTTTCTTGTACTTTATCATTGTTTGTGCGTGTGTATGACTATTTGAGTTAGTATTGTTGTTGTTGGACACATCTACCTGGTCATGTTAACCTCAACACTTGACCAAACAGCTAGATGTGATCCACACAGTTGGATTTTCTGATTCCATTTAGCCTCCATCTCCTATCTCATGTCTGTCCAGCTTTATATAAATAATGAAATTCTTGTCTGGTGGTCTTTCTACCCTTTATCTGTTTAATTTTGTGTCTTTTTCTGCTACACTGCACCTAGTATTTCTATAGAGACGTGGTCCTTGTTTAATGCAATGCCCCAACACACTTTTTTTTTTTTGCCCCATGAATAGTGTACGAGAGATATAGCTGCTATTTCTAGCAGGTCTGCAAGTGACTGCATAGAACCGTGGCTCTCAACCTGTTGAATATCTGAACCAAATCCCAAATCTGGGTTTTTTCAGTGGGTTGCACCAAATAAAGTAAAATGCAAGTCAATTAAAGAAAAATTTATTATATTTATGGAGGGAAGACCATCGGGGGGGGGGCATTGAAAGGATGCTTGAGGGCCACATGTGGCCCTGGGAGTCACAGTTGAGAACTGCTGACGTAGCAGTTTACATATTAGTTTGAATCGGCAAATATTTATCCAAAGTAGGTTAAACCTGACACATTAAAATCAATTCTGTTTAATTTTTCCATTGTAAACAAATAAGATCTGAATTGTAGGTTAAATTATATCCTACACCAGTGGTCTGTGGACCCCTGGGGGTCTGCAAGGGCAGTACTGGGGGACTATGAACATGTTAAGCTAACAGACCTTTCAGTATCCTGGGGTCTGTGGGAAAACTCATTTAAATAAAAGGGGTCCTTGGTAGTGAAACGGTTGGGAAGCACTGGGCTACGATATCTTTGTGGGTTAATGGGGGTAATCACTGGGTTATTGTATTTACGCCACAGCGACGGCGGTTGGGTTGTTTACGTATTAGAGGAAGAGTGGCAGGGGAGAAAATAACCTTGGGGTACACCAGAGTATGAGTCAACATACCACAATGGTATGATCTTGGATAGGAAGTAACCCATCCAAAAAAAGTGAAATGGATGAGGGCTACAGACAGGCAGTTTTGCCAGGAGACATTAATGGCTACAATAGCATTTAGCAGTATTACCTGTGAATGTACAGGACTCTGATCCAGAGAAAAATGTTACTTTTCTTCATTAAACACCACACTACAGCTTTTCAGCAAATGACATATTGCATTTTGAACCTTGAATATCAGAAAAATTTGCTTTGAAGGTCTTTGGTTTTTGCTTCCGCTGCAAGTTCAGTCCTACTCGTGGCTTGACTTACAATGAAAAGCATTCCAGCCAGTGACTATGTCTTATCTTTCCTTTGAAACACCATAGTTTACCTAGGATTGCATTATCTTATGCATCTTTCCTTTTCCTTTAAATGGTGTGTGTGATATGAGAGAGATTTGGTTGCTATTTCTAGAAGGACAAACACCTACACTGCAGCTTCCTCGTTATTACCATTAAAAGTAAATAATTTTATTTATCAGGGACACTGGAACACAACGGCCCTCAAATAATGTCATAAATATCAAGCTTTTGTCCTTGACCACATCAGTTAAAACCCTCACTTTGTCAAATTGGACATTATGTTAGTAATTCATTCAATTGTTGATGCTGTTTCCCATCGTTTGGAATGATTCTCTGATTTTCTTCACGTTCCTCTCTTCTTTCAGGTACTGATGCTGGCAAAGAAGTTTCTCAGGTGAAAACGGAGCAATTAGGTGCAGGCAAGGAGGCGAAGGGGTTGGTAAGTCATTAATCTTTAGTACCTTTCAATAATAATAATAATGGTAATTGTCATCATCATCGTTTAACGTCCGTTTTCCATACTGGCATGGGTTGGATGGTTCGACTGGGGTCTGGGAAGTCAGGAGACTGCACCAGGCCCCAATCTGATCTTGCAGTGTTTCTACAGCTGGATGCCCTTCCTAACACCAACCACTCCAAGAGTAATTTTTCGCACAATTCCACCCAGCCGTTTGACCATGAATCCCTAGACAATAAAGAATCACCCATGTCAAATTTATTTATATATATATATATATATATATATATACTAGCAGCTAAGCCCGGTCTGTTTGGATGATGTGGCTGGGATCATTTTCGGTTAGGCATAATCTATAACAGCATTTCTCAACCTTATCATTTAGGTAATTGTATAAAATTTTTACGATAGTTGATTTATGGAAAAGATTGTTACATTTTTGAAATGTGAATGAAAATTAAGTTCAGACCTCTACATGGTAGCTAGACTTGGTAGAAATAGCAGCCAAATCTCCCTCAAAACACCCTACTGTCTTAATCCAACAATTCTGCCTATTATGTAGTTTGAATGAGAAACTGTAGCTAAAGATGAAGATTATTAACCCCAGAAAGAGGTGAAAGAAGAGAGACAGCCGACAGTTTTGGCTGACTGTCATCCTGTACTCCCCTTGTTGCTAGTGAAATGGTATATGCCAGTTGTGTAAGCAAGTGGTTGTTTTAGTGGCAGAAAAAGTTTTAATTGATTTTCTTGGTAACTATGGGGGCTAGGAAAAAAATACAAACCACATTCCAATCTATGCACCTGTCTCCACGTGTGTCATTTTCCATGCAAATCCACCTTAACGATTCAGCCCCTCCCTCACCTACCCCCCACGTGGTTTGATATTACAAACAAAAGAGAAAGTTATGAGTACATGAACTAGTGTAGTTAGAGAGGGGCACTTTTAAAAGGGTGACACAGTTGGGTCTGCTGTAAGCAATATGTGTTTTTTGTGGGGTCCAGGGAAGGGCCAGGCAGCACATACTCTAGCTACGATAGTGAGTATATACGTTGTGTCTAGTTGATGAATTGTGAATGCCAAGGCCAGGTGTATCTGAAAATGTATACATCTAAATTCAAGCTGGATAAACTCTCTCTCTCACATGTCTAACCCCCTTTTTTTTTCTTTTTTTTTTTATTCCAGTGTTCAAAAACTCCCTGTCTATTCAGCATAGCATCTAAATCTGATCGAAAGAAAGTAATTAAAGAGCTAATTAACAATCTCTCGTCGGAAGACTTGGTGGTGGTGGCCCAGATCCTTAAACAACGATTGGATAAAGGAAAGGTGAAGAAGAGGGCACCGAAAGACCAATTGAATCCTTCAATGAGCAATGAACAAAAGGAATTTGAAGAAATCGAAGTCGAAATGTGGCTGTCTTCTGAAGATGAAGACGGAGACAAAGAGCCAAGTAGTGAGGTGGAACAGGTGGAACAGGTGCAGGCCGGCACCGATTCCGTTTCAAATACTGCTGCTGCTGCACTGCCGTGCACGGCACCAAATACGGCAACAGCAGCAGATGAAACCAAAACAAGCACAGATGATGATGAATGGAAGCCACCTTTGCCGAAAACCCCTCCTCCTGACCAGCCACCGACGCTCCTTGATGAACCTGAGGTAATTTTCGTTGACAATGATGACGTCACTGACAAACATTTAATTGAAGCTGAGTCAACTCTACCCTCGGCAGCGGCGGCAACCGTTAGCCAACAACAACAGCAACACATGCCACAAACAGCCAACACAAATGACCAATCAAAACAACAGGTTGGTACCCCCCAACTCAGTGATGTTATCCCCTCCCTCGTCTCTACTTGACCTCTGACACCATCAGCATGTCTAGTGGGCTTTTTTTTTTATCTGTTGGCCATTTCCATTTTTCTACACCCTCGTTTTTGGACTCAGCTGCCATTAGTTTGTTTTATACATACATGTCTGCATGTTTGAGTGTCTGTGTGTATGTGTGTGTATACACACACACACACACACACACACGGACCACCATAGACTGTGGGTGAAGCATGTTGCTTTGGTTAATTTTGTTTTGTTTTTTTTTTAAATTTATTCTATAAATAAAAACATCTTTTTATAAAAAAAACTTATAAAAGCATCCACACACATTCACTAACCATGTATATACACACACAGACACACACACACACGGTTCTTGTAGTTATTTCTGTATAATGGTTTCAGCAGATTATTTGTCATTGAGACAAAGGTCTTCTGAATATTCTGGATTCCCGGATAGAACAGCAGTCAGACGTGAATACAGACAGTGTGTGTGTGTATAATATATATATATATATATATATATATATATATACACACATACATACATACATACAGAGACACATACAACATTGTAGAAGACTCGTTCCAAGGGCATATTGAGTGCTTATGTTTCTACATGAAAATATAAGCTGCATTTAACGATATTGTTTACACTGTGTGTGTGTGTGTGTGTGTGTGTGATAAAACAGATGCCCAGATATTTTTCCTTTTTTTT
>NC_068994.1:58072304-58084462 GCF_001194135.2 Octopus bimaculoides | reverse complement strand
TCTCTCTCTCTCTCTCTTAGTTGCTCTTTGTATCACCCTTACTCTTTCTTCTCTTTATCTCTCCCCCCCCCCCATTTCTCTCTCCGGTCCTCTTCTATTTCCCTGCAGAGACACTTTTATCATTTAATAGAAGTTGTTTTGAGAAATCAACTGAAAACTGAAACACCACAGTCAGTAATGGGTGAATGCCTTGTATTGAGTTATAAATGAACACCGAATAATGTCAGCAGAATGAATGAATAATGGTTTGTCGTAGTGATAAATGAACACCAACTAATGTCTGTGTGTTGACAGAATGAATGAATAACAGTTTGTACTAGTAATAAATGAACACCGTCTAATGTCAGTGTTTCGGCAGAATGAATGAATGAATAATGGTTTGTGTCATGAGTACATCTACATGTTTTTGTGGTTCAAATTCCTGTCAGGGTCCACAATGCCCTTTTATGTCTTTTGGGGGTCAATAAGTACCAGTCATAATCTAGGAAGAAGAGAGCTTCAATCAAAACAATTATTTATACACAAAAAAAATGGCCTTTTTTTCTAGTCAAAATCCTATCTAATCAAATCAATATTTTAAATGTAATCAGATATAAAAGATTAAGGGAAATTGCTTTTCAAAAGAATTTTCCTTTTTTTTGTTTGTATTTTCTTATTATAGACTTTTGTTTTGCATTGTTTTTGTTTTTTGTTGTTAGGCATTTTTTTTTTTGGCTTTGTATTTTTGCTATTTTGGTTTGATGGAATTACTCTTTTATGACTAAAACTGGAAATAAAGTCTTTGGAGAGGTATTGACACACATGCAAACACACACATATACCAGTGATTAACTGGGATTAGTTCAGTCGACTTGACTGTTCCCTGTAAATATATATGTTTTTTGTGCCTTAATCTATGGTGGGTAGTAGTGGTGGTGTTTGATATGGTAATATAATGACCCCGGTTCAAGTCAGTATTTGTCTGTATAACTGGGACTGAAACACGAAACAAAATGTTTTTGTAACAAAGAAAGTTGAAATTTTTGTTTTGTTTTTGAACAATACCTGTTTTTTGGTATTGTATTTTAGTTGATTTGGTGTGTGTTTTATGGGTATATAAATGTATATATATGTATTTATATGTATTTAGTTATGTGTGTGTCCACATATACATGTGCGTTGTAGGAATGGTCAAGAAGTTCCCTTTGGAACCATGTAGAGAAATCATAATTAAGATTATTATTAAAATAACAAAACTGTGATATCATTAAAACTGACACTATACCTTGACCCCCAAGAAACAAATTTTTTAAAAAGTCTTAAAATTTCAACTTAATTTTCCAAAAATGACCCATGCTAGCATGGAAAGCGGACGTTAACTGATGATGATGAATAAAAATGATTACAATTTACTTTTAATTTCTTTACGAAAGATTCATGTTAACCATTCAAAACCACACAGAAGACTTGTTATCTTCACTTCAACATTTATTGTTTGGTCTCAACATTTTCATCACACCAACTGCAACCTGGTCACTGACATGATTCCATTGTGTCTGTGTGAAGTTAATAGTCATTGTGTGTATTACTGGATGGCTGATATGTGTGTCTTCCAACTGATTTAGTTTCAACACATGGACCCGAATCAAGTTAGTGGCTAGACAAGGACACCTCTGAAATTTTATTTCTCCTCTCACCCCAAATACAAATTGCTGTGAAAGTCTATTTATTCTCTCTCTCAGATTTCCATATCTCAACATTCCCCTCCTCTTCATACTTTACGTAAGATATGAGAGCAGCTGTCTGGCTTCCGTGCTGGTGGCCCATAAATAGCACCATTTGAGCATAATCGTTACCTGCATTGCCTTCTAGCACTTGTGCTGGTGGCACGTTAGAAAATCATTCGAGCGAGGTCATTGCCAGTGCCACTGGACTGGCTCCCGTGCAGGTGGCACGTAAAAAACACCTTTTTGAGCATGGCCGTTGCCAGTACCGTGTGACTGGCCCTCGTGCCGGTGGCATGTAAAAGCACCCTCTACACTCTCGGAGTGGTTGGCATTGGGAAGGGCATCCAGCTGTAGAAACTCTGCCAGATCAGAATGGAGCCTGGTACAGCCTTCTGGCTTGCCAGTCCTCAGTCAAATCGTCCAACCCATGCCAGCATGGAAAGCAGACGTTAAACGATGATGATGATGAGAGTAGACAAAAAAAATTTGATTTGAACTACATCATGGGTAGAGGTATTTTCAAGTACCAGTGATATGTTGAGGGCTGGTTTGGGTTTTTTTTTTCCCCTTTTGTTTACATCTTGCATATCTAATCAGTTTTCTCTCTCTCATGCATACACACACATACATATAATTCTCAACCAACAAATGCCACACAATGGAATACAGTATTTTGTCCAATGCCACCCATTGATGGATTCCATCTGATTTAGTTACAAAATAAACTTCTCTCTTTCTTTATGCTTCTGCTTGTTTGTGCTGTTGTTGCCATTGCTTTTCCTTTGTGTTGCATTTCTTCAATCTTTTGTCTGTTGAAAAATATTTCCTCTTGTACAGCTCTCAATACTTCACCTCCTCCTCATTTCTACCAGCTTACCTTTGCTAAACAACAACAACAACCAATTGTACAGTAAAAGCACTCTCATTCCATCAAACATTGGTAGTGGTAAAGGCAGCGTCTAGAACTTTCTGGAAAATTCTTGTATTAGTATTAGTCATTTCCAATACTGACATTTCATTTTTGGTTCCTTTGTGCCTTTACCTATTGCTATGAGTATACTAACAGAAACTGCAGATTGCTGTCAGTCTATATGTGGCATCAACCAGATGTAGGGGTTAACAGACCTTCCTGTTTATGCTGACAGATGGATATTAGCTCTGATTTTCTGTTTAAGTTAGATCTTGAGCTGTACAGTATATTTCTCCACCAAATAAATATTGCATCATTCTGTATTCCTGAAAGGTGCTGCTACATGATTTTCATGAAGGTCAGAATGTCCCCTATTTTGTCTCTGTACCATATTTTCTTGAAGAGCAATGTTTGAAGAAGCCAGTGTGTTGGTACATACAAGTTTTTAAAGATATTCTTAATTTGGCTCATCTACGTCTTTTTTTTTTTTTGTTTCCTGTCTGTGTGTCTGGCATTAGAGCAGTCAATGAGAATCATTTGCTTCAAGCAGGACTTGTCTAAGAGAGAATGGCAAGTACTGGAGTTGATTCAGTCAACAGTTCCTTTCTCTTCAAATATGCGACCATTTTTTTTTTAAATAATTACGTCTGGGGTCGCTTATCTTAATGGTACAAAGCATTCAGCAATAATTTGAGAGGTGCAGGGTTTGATTCTTTGTAGCAGCTTGCCGGCCACTTTTCTCAAGGCAGTGCTCCAGCATGACCACACTTTAATGACTGAAACAAGTAAAAATTAAAAAGCTAATTCCATATAGTTTTGAAATGTTTGGAGACTGATAGAGTTGTCTTTGACATTTTCATTTAAAGAACTGAAATAGTTTCTTCCTGTTTAGAAATTGTTGGTTTATTAGAGAAAGGAACTGGTTTACCATACACGTCCTGTCATTCATATTGAATGGTTATTTAATTTTGTCCCATGTTGTTCCTTCTAGTTTTGTTGGGTGTTTGGCTGTTATTTACTTTTTTGTATCATATACACCAATGCCAACCCTGCTCCTATGGTAACTACTGCTTTGTTTGAGCATAATTTCCAGTTCCACAATTCTATGCCCTAATTTCCTGTCTTCATCAGTGAATTACAATTTGTAATTGTCACTCTCAAATCAAGTTTTATATTTTATTTATTCAATGCTTCCAGCTAAATTGCTAACACTCTTTGTAGTATTACAAGTGTTTCCAATAGTTTTTGGAGGCAATTTTCTTTTAATTTCTCTTCTAGTTAACCATTTATTTCATCTATCACTCAGTATTACATCTACTCCCTGTTTTAGTTAACCGTTTATCTATCAACATCCATTTGTGTAGCTTCGTGACAATGAAACCTGGGCGTTTGATGTGAAAACTTTTAAATTATTTTGATTTGCTGAGTGGTCTCTCATGCCCCCCTCCTTCAGTTACTGCAATGGACCACCTGTGCTTTGTACTAGCTACATCAGTGAACAGAACCACCTCTGTGTGTGTGGTTAGTGCTGGTTTCACCTGTGTGCCATTACCTCTCCCTGAATACTAATTTACACTTCTAAACTCCAATTCTCTTATACAATCTCTTATGTTAACCTCTCTGCCTTTTCCTCTCTTCTGCTTTATGTCCTGAAACTACTTCCATGTTTGTTGTTACTGTTCTTGTTGGTGTCATTCAATAATAGCCGATTGTTTTGTTTAAACCCTGTTGAGTCTGGCTGAACCTGTTATAGACATGTCTTTGTAAACTGTGCTGCTTATTGCATGTATTTAGAAGCTGTTCTAAACATTTATATATGCTTTCAACGTGTCAATATATTTCCACGTATCTGATTGATTATTAGTTCTTGTGCTGTGTCATGTCTTTACATAATCTGTTGCCTACCGTTCTGTCCAGTACCAACTAACAATCGTTCTGTCTTACTGCTTAAAGCACACACTGTGGAATCTTTGTTTTTTGTTTGTTTTTTTTTATTTTTGCTTTTTTGGGGGGTTTGTTGACCATTGATATTTTATTTATTTTTTACTGCATTTTTGCAAGCCCATTAAGGGGTTGTGGTTGTGAACTCATCACAGATTTTTGTGTTGTTATTATTATTATGTATTTTTGTTTTTGTATATATATTTTGACATACTGAATTATGTCTCCTAGTTATTGGTAAACATTGTTTTTTTTTGTTATTGATTTTTATTCTTTTCATAGTTTGCTTTTTTTCCCCTGTTATATATATATATATGTGTGTGTGTATGTGTGTTTATACATGTGTGTGTGTGTGTGTGTAAGGATCAATAAGTCATGTTATTCATATGTATATATTTTATAATCATTATTCATATATATATAATCATTACATCATGCTATTTCTCTCTCTCTGCCCCTTCTCTCTCATATATATATATATATATATATTGTGTGTGTATGTGAGTGTAGTTATACTGTACATATGGTTATATATGAGTCTGAGTGTATGTGCAGCTGATTTTGTAAATCTGTGAGAAATGGGAAATATATGTAAGATACATAATGCAGAAGTGAGATCAATGTGCTGGACTGACGAGAACAACAGGGAGAATGGCCAGTGGGTGTTGGAGGAAAGAGAAAGAGGTGGTGATCCTCTGTGAGAGCCAAAGTTTGAAGTATGATCTTTATTTGAACTTTGGGCCTCACAGAAGCAATGACCAGTGACCGAGGCCTTTGACGATATCGTCAAGATCCATCAAGCCAAATGAAATTCTAGTTTGTGGCTGAGGCTGGTGTCGCGTAATTGGTACCTGTGCCAGTGGCATGTGAAAAGTATCTTTCGAGTGTTGGGCCTTGCTGAGGCAAAGTGGCTGAGCTCCTTTCGAGTGTTGGGCCTCACGGAGGCAATGACCGAGACCACTGGTATTTTGTTGTGCTTGAGAAGACCCATCATGCCAAATCAGACTGGAGTCTGGTGCAGCTCCTCAGCATGCCAGCCCTGGTCAAACCGTCCAACCCATACCAGCATGGACAAAAGACGCTAAATGATGATGATGAAAGCAAATTATGTATATACATATATACACAAATGTGTAGAGGTGTGCATATATAAATGCATGTTAAGATATTTATACATGCATTTGTATATTTTGTTGTGTCTACTCATATGACAAGAACGAATGAATGTTGTGAGTGCGAGTGCACATACACGCACATACACATGCATATATACTCACAGAAATATCTGGAATTTCTCATGTTTTAGTTGTACACGATTTTCTTCACTCAAGACATTTGATTCCATTATTTCTCTCTCTCTCTCTCTCCCCCTCCCCTCTCTCTTTGAAACAAACTAAAATAATCATTCTTTTCCTCTGAAATAAAGTCATTAACCAAATATACAGGTGGTATTTTATTTATTATTATTATTATTATTATTATTATTATTATTATTACCTCTGCCTTAGCAAAAGCAGAGGTATTGTTTTTCAGTCGTGTTTGTTTGTTTGTCTGTGGACAAAATATCTCAAGAACCGCTGGGTGGATTCAGAGGAAACTTTCAGGGATGTTTGGCCTCGTAACTGGCACAAAGGAGTCTTAATGACACCAGAAGACCTCATATGGGGAACTGATTCCTATCACAAAGGAACTGCAATAAAACTAGTGGTACATATCAGAAGGCAAAGATGCTATACATGTATCAGTAAGGATTGTTTCAGTTGGATGAACTTCAGAATAAAAGCGGGAGTTATGTGCAACACTGCAATATTTGGAAGAATTACCTCATCCTTGCTCCTGAAATTGGATCAAGGATCCTTCACCAGCTAGTTATATCCAATCGTCTTGGTGACAAAGAGGAGACAATAAGCAAGGAAGAGAAATGGCAATCTTAACACCACAGAAAAAGATGGAAAAGAACCTTAAAAGAAAAGAATTGGCACAAAGGGGAAGGGAGCAGAATGTCTAAAATGAAATCCATCCCCAGCATCTTCATTTTCCTGCTTTTTCATAAAGTTATCAAAGTACTGATGGGTTCGTTTAACTCTTTAGCATTTCAATTACTCTGTCAAATGTAAGACTTATAATGATCACATTATTTTGGATTAACCATGCTTCAAGATTTTGATGATGCAACTATTTTTTATAATGACAATGGAGGGTAGGTGTAAGAGGCTGGATGTTGACAGTTTGAACATAAAACAGGTAGGATATTCTGGGCCGTCTATGGTCAGTTTAGATGCTAAAGAGTTAGTCACATGAACAGTTAGAAACAGCTCAAATGTAGACTTGTGGTTGGGTAGGCTTGATTATGTGGAATCTGACAGCCAGATTGTTCAAGAGAAATACCTTTCCTAGCAATATAAACCTGTATATAAATTACAATGAGTATTTGGTCCTTTTCTTGTCCACTCTGACACTCAAAATGTTCGTAAATAGTTTTTAGGACAAGTCTTTCAGTTGCTGGGTGATGTGTGAAGGGTTGTGAGCATATCCGCTCTGACTCAGGCAGCTGGGTGCTTTCTTTAAATTAAATTGTCATGTAATTTATATCCATTTATTTAATTACTTTGTGTAATTTCAAAGAAAGAAAAGAAGAAAAAGTCTTTTACTTGTTTCAGACATTGGACAGCTGCCAAACTGGGGCACCACCTTGAAGTATCAGGTTGAGTAAATCAACTGCAGGTCTTTGAAAACCTGGTACTCGTGTAAACAATAAGTTACAGGGACATAACCAAACAAGTACAAGATTGGGAGATAAACACAGACAAAAATACATACACATTCATGTGTGTGTTTGCACTCAATCCACACTCTGTAAAGCGGTTGGCATTAGGAAGGGTATCAAGCTGTAGAAACCATGCCACAACAGACGACTGGGGCCTAGTGCAGCTAGAACTTCAGCTTGACCATCAATCTGAAGAATAGAAATGTGCTGCACCAAAATGTTGAATCCTCTCTTATTATCAACAACTGGGAAGGGGAGATAATCCCCAAATGCCCATACCTTGGCTCTGCCATCAAATAGCCTCTCTTGCGGCTGAGGTGAACAGACTTGTTGGATGAACAGCTTCAACACAAGCCAAACTGACAAGGAGTGTCTTGGAGACTAGTGAGCTTACAATGCAATCTATGGAACTGGCATCATCTTCACATTTCATTATCGACAAGAGTGGTGTCTTAATGCTTTCCTTATATAAAGTTTGAGACAGATTTTAGACATCAAATAGACTGTGCCACCAATAAGGAGGTCTTGGCTGGGCCATATACACATGTCAGTTGGGAGGGTGCCCAAACAAATGCTGTATGGAGAACAGGGCTCTGGTCAGAGAACTTGAGGATGATTTCATCTTTGTTTCAAAGATATCTAAAAGAAAGAAATGAAGTTTCTTTGAATAGACTTAGAAATGTGGAAAGACATTGCTAATGCTTACTTCCTCTCAGAGGAGACTGGAACCGGATGAAGGTTTAAAAAAACATGAGAAGAGAGACAGGTTTGTTGATGTAGAAAATCAAAACCAACAGAAACAACACCACCAGGACAAAACTAGTGGAGCAAAGCAGTTGCTGCAGCTGGGACTGTCATTCACATGTTGGTCTCTACATGTTGGTCTCTACATGTTGGTCTCTACATGTTGGTCTCTACAACCACAGCAGATGTTGCTTTGCTTAGAAGACCGAAGCAAGACTTTCCGTGGCCAAATCAATGGTTTTGCAAGACCAGCAGATGCCTTCATACATACATACATCTGTGTGTATGCAGACAAGAGGTGAAAGCTAGTAGGACTCGTACGGGATTAGGTCAACACTGCATATGTAGTTATATGTATCTATATATACTTATGTGTATTTGTATATATCTATATATACATGTCAAGTCTAATTGTGTTTATGTGCATGTATGTATGTATGCGTGTGTATATATATATATATATATATATATAATCAATTTACAAAAGGTAGCATTAATTCTATTATTATCCAATGTCACTAATTTAAGAATAACATAATCAAGGATACAGGTGACAACAGGCCCAAAAATAGTATGTCCTTTGATTAATTTTAATCCCTCGGCTATTTTAAATGCTAAGTATGTCTACATGCTTGAAATAAGTCAAAACTCGTTATTAAATCGATTATATATAAATTATGAGTTAGAGAATGTGCAACCGCCTAAGGGATAAATGTATCCATCTAATTGAAGAAACGTACACCCACGAGGAACCTAAAAGGGCACAAAAATGTAAGCCTAAAGACTTGGACTTTTTCCCTTTTTCTTTTCATTTTCCTTTTTCTTCTATCTGTATCTAATGCCAAAATTAGAAAGACACTATTAGTATTATTATTATTATTAAGTTAGTATTTAAGACAGTGAGCTGGTAGAATCGTTAGCATGCTGGAAGAAATGTTTAGAAGTATTTCACCCGTTGCTACGTTCTGAGTTCAAATTCTGCCAAGGTCGACTTTGCCTTTCATCCTTTTGGGGTTGATAGAATAAGTACCAGTTGAACACTAGGGTCAATGTAATTGACTTATCCCCTTTCCCACAATTTCTAGCCTCGTGCCTAATTCTGAAATCATTATTGTTATTATTATTATTATTATTATTATAGGCAGTGAGCTGTTGGAATCATTAGATCACGCTGGACAGCATTTTGTCAGTCTTTACAATCTGAGTTCCAATTCTGCTGAGGTCAGTTTTGCTTTTCATCGTTTTGGGGGTCGATGAAATAAATACCAGTTGAACACTGGGATTGATATAATCAACTAGTCACTGCTCTGCCCCACCCCCAAATTTCAGACCTTGTGCCTATAGTAAAAAGGATTATTATTATTTGTTTTGTTTTTTACTATTTCCCCAGGTAAATCTATTGACCAAGGCGCTGAATGACAAGAACAAATATATAACAATGCTGGAAGCTTCTATTGAAAGACTTGGCCAAATGTTGGCCCAACCACAGGTAAGTACTTCAGTCAGCTCCTTTCACAAGGGATGGGCATGTCAGTGGTTTTGGTTAACAAGAAATGATAAGTGGCTTGATGAACATTGAGCCAAGATTTGTAGCTTTGACTCAATGCTGCTCTAACAAGTGGGGCTCTAACATCAGTAAGGAGGGGTCGCAGTGCATTAAAGCCCTCAAGGGTAAGACCCTGAAACGATGCACCATCTCTACTGGTGAGTTCTTAAGCCTACTTGTGTCTGCTGTTTGGAGCGTTTCAACTGGTAGCACTTGCATCTGCAAATTGTTTGCAAAGAAACTGTCTTTGATTACCATAAATTCTAAGGTCTTTCTTCTTCTTCTATCAAATCTGACTTCTGTTTTTTTTTTTTTTCTGCACCAGGGTTCCAACCCCGATGCTGGTGTAAGAGAGGAAGCCATTAAGAAGCTGGAGAGTCAGTTGAAGAGTCTTCAGCAAGAATTGAGGCAACACCATGTGGAAGGTCAACAAAGTCTGACCAGCTTGCGGACACAGCTTCAGAGTAATACAGACATCACAAACTCACAGAAGGTAAGGGATTGAAACATTGACTTATCCCAATCTTTTCTCCCCATAACTCCATGCAGGATATCCTCCTGAAACCATGGTTTTCTTTTTCTCAGGCAACTAATCTTTAACAGTTTTGTATACGCATACCTGAAGTAAATGATTATATAATGACCATACATATATATATATATATATATATAACATATGGTATAATTATAAACAGAGAATTTTAGCTATTTCTCCGCAGACTGAAAATATAATGAACAACCTTAATCAATTTTTGAACCTTATTGGGTTCTCATCAGAGGCGTCTACATTATTCTGACAGTCTCTCTCTATATATATATATGTATGTATGTACATGCATACATCCACTGCAATACAAACTGAAAATTATGTGCACTACCACCACACACCCACATATACATAAACACATAGATATTTGTTTATAGATCCATACTCATACAAAAATAATATATATATACACCTGTATACACATATTATAACTTACAATTATCTCAGTGAGTGGAAGTATTAATGCTATGTCTTTTACAGAGGCAGAGTTTCCCGCAATGCCATCCACAAAAGCCAACACCCCTGGCACACTCCTACAGTACAACAGATCTCTCCCGGATCAGCTTCTCAGCATCTGACATGGAGAACTTGTTGAAAATGCCTCACCCAGTCCGTGCCTGGCCAAGCTGTAGCCACCTCGCTCCGCAGACGTTCTCACGCACCGTCCGCAGGCGAAGTGATACATTCGATCCAAAACTTCTTCCTGCAGGACAACAACAGCAGCAACAAAAACAACATCAGCTGTTACTGCAGAGTAACCATGGTAACATTCCTGTTTCAACCTTACCTGGTTGGTCACCTGATAAAACTTCTCTACATCATCTTCAACAACAGCAACCAAAATCACAGATGCTGGCCTCAAATTCTCTATTTGTGGCAGCTTCAGATTACAGTCCAGAGTTGTTTTCAGCTAGTGGCCACCTCCACCTTGAGATCCCACTCAAGGAAGGTGATGTCATTATTAAAAAAGGTCAGTTGTTCATTAATTTACTTTTGTCTTTCACTGGGAGGCAGGGCACAGTTTAAATGATATTTTGTTTGTTTTCAATAGTTCCATATATACATTTATATATATATATATATATACATATATAAATGCACACATATATAAATGCACACATATATATATGCACATATATATATGCACATATATATATGCACATATATATACATATATATATATATATATATATATATGTATATATAATTTTCTATTGTCCAGGACCTGTTGGTGCTAACGGTTATTGTGAAGCTTTAGTGAAAGGTAAAGTTGGCTTGGTACCATATAAATACCTACACCCAGTCAAACTTGAAACAATGACAGCAGAGGAACAGAGAGCTCTACATTTACAGGTAAGCCTCACTCAAATGAAACCACAAATACCCCCATCTCTTTGAAGTCCATCTTGCTCGTGTCTACAGCCTTGCGAGATGATACTCGAACAAATACTGTGTGAGTTGAGTTTAGGTGTTTAGACAACTGATATGAAATATACAACGATCTTTCGATTACATCTTAGTGGACCGGACAGTAAGTACAGGGGTGGGGATGGGAGGGGCGGGATTGGCAGCAGAAAGATCTGTTAAAAGTGGGGAGAAAGATTTTTGCATTCAGCTTTTCAGACAAAGGTAATTTAAAACTATGATTCTGAAAGAATGGGCTGATGGAAGTGGCTGTTTTAAACACCAACTTCCAAACCACAACCACCAACCACTACACCACACCACAGTCACCATGACAACTACTATAACCACCATCACCTAACAATCGCTGAAGTGTAACACATCTGTGAATCGACAATCATATCACAATCACTTAATTCTCACTTCACAATCTGATAAGATTTGCCTTAATTTCACTTTAATCTCACACAACTTTCAGTCGACAGAGATGCCTTCGGCAAGATGAGAGACCATTTGCCCAACAGTTACTTCAAATAAGTACTCATTCTCATACGATGGTCAACCAATGTCACATGACGGTCAGTCAACTGTCA
>NC_068994.1:58071027-58072294 GCF_001194135.2 Octopus bimaculoides | reverse complement strand
ACGAAATGTTACATGTCACCCAACCTTTATACATCTGTCATTTGACAGTCACTCAACCTTCAACTGTCATAGTACAGTCTCCTAACAATTGCTCAACTATTTCACATTTACAGTCAACAGTTTCCCAAACAACCACCAAAACGTCACATAGGTGTCGACCAGCTGTTGTGCCCCTCTCACCCAACAACCACAAACCCGACATCACCCTCTCCCTTGATATTTCAATATTCATGTTTGTCCATTTACTGATTCCATGATTGAATGCCTTCTTGTTTGTATTTCCAGTTCCGTGGTGACACAACAGAAACAAATGCAGAACACATAAGACCACCCTCAGAAGTGGCATCTTATTTTCAAAAAGCCCATCTAAGTGAGTTCTGTTTTGTTTTGTTTCAATCAGTAATTGCACTCTGATGCACTATTGTGCATGATATTGCTCCTTCGCTGCACACCAATGCACTATGACACAAAATAATGCATCATTGAAAAGTGTGGCTGTGTGCTAAGAAGCTTGCTTCCCAACCACATGGTTTTGGGTTCAGTCCCACTGTGTGACACCTTGAGCAAATGTCTTCTATTATAGCCTCGGGCCAACTGAAGCCCTGTGAGTGATATATATGGCCTTCTACAATGGCCTTGGGCTGACCAAAGCCTTGTGATTGGATTTGGCAGATGGAAACTGAAAGAAGCCCATCTTATGTATATGGAGCCTGGTACAGCTGCTGGCTTTCCAGACCTCAGTCAAATCGTCCAACCCATGCCAGTATGGAAAACGGACATTAAACGACGATGATGATGATATATGTGTGTGTGTCCCTGTTTGTCCTCCACAACTTGGCAGTTCAGCAAAAGAAACCAAATAAGTACCAGGCTTAAAAAACAAAAGTGCCAGGGGTTGATTTATTTGACTAAAATCTCTTCAAGGCAGCATGGCCGCAGTCTGCAGACTGAAACAAGTAAAAGATGAAGAAAAGAAAATATATATCACCCCCCCCTGTGTTTTTTTATTAATGTTTTTTGCTTTTGTTTGTTTTTTGTTGTTTTTTTACTACTGTTTTTGTTTTTTTGTTGTTGGTCACAGCATCCATTCCAAACCTGACTGGTAACCAATATCTCCCGCCCGAAAACGGCAGATGGAACAACGGTGTCAGTAGTACTCCGCCACATACTGCTGTTTCCGCTGCTACCACCACATCCCCAACTTCACAGTTTGTGAAGAGACACAGTGGCGGTGGTGGCGGCGGCGGTGGACATATCTCGCACACTC
>NC_068994.1:58066407-58070748 GCF_001194135.2 Octopus bimaculoides | reverse complement strand
ATCTATATATATATATATATATATATATCCCTCTCTATCTTTCTTTTTCTCTTTGGCACTCTCTCCCTCTTTCTCTCTCCTCTCTCCTTCTCTCCTCTCTCCTTCTCTCCTCTCTCCTTTTCACTCTCTTTTCTTTATCATTCTCCTCTCCTTTTCTCTCTCTCCTATTCCACGTGTTTGAATATGATATTTCCACAGAAAATAGAAGAAAGGATCATTCTGCTTTCCTGTGTTCTACAGTTTCAACTGTCATGTAGCCACCATTCACCTCTCTATCTCTCTCTCTCTCTCTCCTTCTCATTGCACACCCAGGATTGCCTGAAGCACCGTCCACCTTCCATCTCGAAAGAATAGTTGGAGATAACAGTGTTCTTCTAAGTTGGCACCCACCAATGATGGATGAGCTCGACCAGAATAATGGTATGCAGCTTATTGGCTACCGGGTAAGTGCATGTTGCTCTTAAATATCTATTTGTGTATGTGTGTGTGTTGTCATATAAGCACTCATACACACACTAAATATTACTGTCTGTTGTTGAGCTTAGACTACATATATATATATATATATATATATATATATATATATATATATATGTATATGCACAGGAATGGTTGTGTGGTAAAAAGTTTGTTTCCCAACCACATAGTTCTGGGTTCCGTCCCACTGCATGGCACCTTGGGCAAGTGTCTTCTACTATAGTCTTGGGCTGACCAAAGCCTTGTGAGTGGATTTGGTAGACGGAAACTGAAAGAATCCCATTGTATATGTGTGTGTGTGTGTGTGTGTGTGTGTGTCTGTAAGCGGACGTTAAACAATTATGATGATGATATATGATCACTGAGTCTGAGAAACTCCTGCTGGCAAGACAAGGCAAGGTAGATAAATATTTCACTTACTACGTGCTACTGTTGGGTGGTCTGCTAGAAATAACAGCTGAGTCTTCTTCATACTCTATTCTCTCCTTAAAAAGGAAGAACGCATTGGATGACATAGCCCTTGATATACAAAGCAGTGGGGATCGTCATGGATGGAATCCCTTTGATCCTAGATTTACTGGATCAATACTGATATGATTGTTAGTTTTAAGCCATCAATCAACCATCATCAACCATCTTAATTAATATTTTAGACGAGAGTTCATCTCTTCAAGAACCATAAATCAAATTAAATTGAAGCAAATGAAAAGACATAAACCAAAACATCTTCCTTTGTATTTATCTCTTTAGCATTTAAACCGGCCCTGTCCGGCCCAGATATCCTTCTTATTTTATGCTCTCATTCCTATCCTACTATGTCGTTCTGAAAATAAGCAATCAGATCATCGAAATCTCAAAGCTACAAAATAAAGAATAATTAATTCAAAATTATGTGAATAAATAAGGATTACATTTGAGAGAGGAATCTGAATGTCGAAGGGTTAGAATACCTTTCCTCGATTTTATTTGTTTGTTAATCTCTGCAGATATTTCTGAATGGTCGACTGTGCCAGCAACCAGGAAGTGCACACCTTGCTAAAGCTGTGGTGGAGAACCTAGATCTGTCTCGTCCACAGTACTTTGCCATCCAGTCAGTTGCTGCCAATGGTCAGATGTCACCCTCAGCAGAGGTTGTCTTTGAAGGTTTGGAGCGATGGCTTGATGCTGGCGATAAAAGCACTGAGTCGGACACAGATTTTTCAGAGATCCTTCCTAGTCCCCTTGGTAATTCGGGACCACAGAGAACGGTAAGTTCTGGTTTTTGTTCTGTTGTTTTGTTTTCTGATTCTTTTCTGTTTTTTGTTCTGTTGTTTTAATTATGTTAGCTGAGAGAGGCACAGATGGTAACTTGCTGCCCCAAACATCATATAAATTAACCTCTCTTTATTTTGTATTTAAGTCATTTTGTATTGGGATTTATTTCTGCCTTTCATCAAGAAAATGACAAGGGTATGGGTTGTGATATTCATTCCTTGCTGAATGGTATTTACAAGTGTAGCCCAGTAGTTAAGAGGTTTGCTTCACAATCATGAGATCTTTGGTTCAGTCACACAATCAATAGAGCAACCTGCTCATGAATTAATGTGCAAGCGGCTGAGTACTCCACAGACACATGTACCCTTAATGTAGTTCTCAGGGAAATTCAGCATGACAGAATATGACAAGTTGGCCCCTTTTGAAATACAGGTACAGCTCATTTTTACTAGGTGAAGCAACATGAAATAAAATATCTTGCTCAAGGACACAACATGCCACCAAGAATTGAACTCATGACCTCATGATTATGAGCCGAGTGCCCTGACCACTAAGCTACATATTTTCACCAGTTATCATCTATTATCATCTCTCGTACAATTCTTCCAGTGCAATCCACCCAAATGCCTTGAATGTCAGTAAGTGCAGGTGTACTTTTAATTGCAGTTTGTTGCAATCTATGACTACAACCCATCGATGCAGTCTCCACACGACTACGCAGAATCTGAATTACGGTTTAACGCAGGTGACCTTATCACAGTCTTTGGGAACCAGAGGTCAGATGGATTTTTCTGGGCTGAGGTAACTAGAAATTATTATCTCACCTGTTTGCCTTTGTGTGTATGTGTGTGTATTGTAAATAAATATATATATGTATGTAAATAAATATATATATGTATGTAAATATATATATATATATATATATATATATATATATATATATATATATATATATATATATATATATATATATATATATATATGTATTTACCTACATTTATGTATAAGTATCTCTTTGTCTATGTGTGTGTGTGTGTGCAAACATGTACATATATGGGCACGTACTTCATAAAAAATTCTCTAACTTTCAGTTAAATGGTAACCAAGGGCTTGTCCCTGCAAGTTTTGTGGAAGAAGTTCCAACGAAAGGTTCTCGGTCAAAACCAGTAAGTTTAACAATCCACTTTAAGACTATTTTTCTTGCCTCTCCGTCCACTACAGCAGCAGCCCTTGACCGTTTATCGCATCATTGTGGGTGGAGGATGATTCACACAGCAAAACACAATAAAGTACATGATTTATAATTTAATTATTACAGACATAATGCCAGATATATTACATATGTGATACGTATAGAATGCAGAAACACTCTGCAGACGGTGAGGGTCACGAAAATAGAATTTTAAAATTCTTTTTGTGTAGTCTGATGCCAAATGATCCATGCCTTGTTGGTTGAGAACCCTTTCACTGTAGGATCTATTGTGTCCCTCTATCATCCATTCTACAACCTGTTGTTCCTTTCATGGTCTATTTACCTTTCACTCCATTAAATCTAATGAATTACACAGCAGACAGACTTACCAGAATTAAGGCGTCAAGCTGCCAGAAACGTTAGCACGCCGGACAAAATGCTTAGCGGTATTTCGTCTGCCGCTAGGTTCTGAGTTCAAATTCCGCCGAGGTTGACTTTGCCTTTCGTCCTTTCAAGGTCGATAAATTAAGTACCAGTTACGCACTGGGGTCAATATAATCGACTTAATCCCTTTGTCTGTCTTTGTTTGTCCCCTCTATGTTTAGCCCCTTGTGGGCAATACAGAAATAAGAATTCTGCAGGACTACATTAAATGTTAACTTCTTATGACTTTGTTCCAATGCTAAAAGACATCATCATCATCATCATCATCATCATCATCATCATCACCATTTCTCTTTATTGTTTATTGCTATTAGTTTCATTATTACTAAGGCAGGAAGCTGGGAGAATCATTAGCACGCCAGACGAAATGCTTAGCGGTATTTCTCCAATTGCTATGTTCTGAGTTCAAATTCCACCAAGGTTTACTTTGCCTTTTAATCTGTCTGAGATCGATAAAATAAAATGCCTGTCAAGTACTGGGAGTCGGTGATATTTATTAGTGGCCCCTCCCCTCAAAATTATAGCTTTAGCCCTCTGCCAGAAACCGTTGTTGTTGTTGTTGTTATTGTTGTTATCATTCTGCTTTTCAGGTGAGTCGCCAGAGCAGCAACGCCTCGCAGAAATCATTACAGAACACAGTTGGTCGAACGAGTAGATGATACGATGTGTGGTAAGCCACACCTGTGTTAATGAGGTGGAGGAAAAGGGTGGATGGGTGGTTGGAAATAAATAAGTAATAATAATAATAGAAATTAATGTTAGTGCCAAATCTGTGTAAGATGCATCTCATATATATAATAGTATATAATATATATATATATATATTATTATTATATTATATATTTATATATAATATATATATTATTATATATATTTATGTATAATATATATATGTATATATATATATATATATATATATATTAATATTAAAGTTTGTTCCAGAAAAAATCCACTTTGTGTTAATTGACTGCTGC
>NC_068994.1:58065195-58066397 GCF_001194135.2 Octopus bimaculoides | reverse complement strand
GTGGGGTGGGGTGGAGAAGGAATTTGAGGTGGGGGACTGGTGGTGAGAGCTCAATGTTCTCCCTTCACAGCCCTCACTTTATGTTAATCTCTCTGTCACTTCATAACAGTCTATTATTGTGTCTAGCTAGCCACACACTCACACAAACATACACACACACACACACACACACACAAACACTCGACTTGTATTATTAAATATTTGTCACAGTACAATGAATGCCATGCGTTTGTGAAAGACTTTGCTTAGCGCCACAGATGCTATTCACATGGACTTTGGTTATGATTCCTGCCACTTGTCACGTTTGTATTTCATATCATGAAAAACTGGAGTTAAGTACAAATTTCTATTCTAATAATAAAGTTTAACCGAATTACTAAAATACATCTGTGTGTATTTAAATTATTAAACTGGACACTTACTGCTCATACACATGTACATACATGTGTGTGTGTGTGTGTGTATGTGTGTAAAACTAAACTCCTGTAAATGGGTTGGATGGGGTGGGGGGGCCTCTTAGGTCTTCTGCTATTTACAGAATATGTTCTGTACAGTTTGTTGCTAATACCATAAACTCTTTTAATAACTTTTATTACAACAACAAATGCAGTAAATTTTATTGTTGAAAATTTTGTAATGGAAAATAAAAAAAAATAAAAAATACAATTTTCTTAAAAGTATTTCAAGAAAATTCTGTTTTGTAGAATTTACAAATATTTGTAGAATTTTCATAAACCTGTAAAGTTTACTAACATTTGCAAAGTTTCTGTTTATTTCTGGATTTTTATATCCATTTCATATAGTTGACATAATTTTGTAGTATTTATGCATTGGCAGGTATATAAAATATATATATATATATATACAATCTCTGATATTAAATCAATGACTAGACCATGGTTTGTGTGTAGTATGAAAGACCCCCTGGCTAGGGAGCTGGGTAGGATCTCGATCTAATATTGATTATTTCTACCTATTTTAGATAGTAGGTGGTGAATTTGGATCTAACTGATGTGCGTGAGTGTGTGTGGGTACATGCGTACTTCCATATGTATGTACACACACACTCGATGCAGTGGGTGTGGAGGTTATCTTACTAAGCAGTTATAACCAGTTCATTTACATGGTTGCCCTCTGCATTGCTGATACATACATACATACATATATATATATATATATATATACACACACATACATATTTA
>NC_068994.1:58043900-58064463 GCF_001194135.2 Octopus bimaculoides | reverse complement strand
TTTTTTTGATTTCATAGTTTTAAAGTTTCCTCTTGTAAACTGATTGAGGAAACAAAAAAACTTACAAAAATTTTTAAAAAAATATATATAAACATTTGCCTGAAATACTCTTTGTACAACAATAATAATAATAATAATAATAATAACGATGAGGATGATGATGATGATGATTATGATGATATGTTCACATAAATTCTAAAGAAGTATATCAACTTGGTAGTGTGTTGGTGTTTGGAGAGCAAAGGTGTTTTGGGGGGGAGGAAGAGGAGGATGGGGTTGAGTAGAATGAAGTAGTTGTCACTCAGGTGTGAAGTGCAAAGTTTTATATATATATATATAAATATATATATATAGACAATTTGGTGGTAATGAAGACTCTGTATTATTGTTACTAGGTCCTCTACACTCGGAGTTGACACTACTCACTTGTAAGATAGATCTGTCTCTAAGTGCCATTACCTTGATGTGCCACTTAGTCAGTAATGACCAACGTACTGCAAACAATGGGTACTCTTGTACACCCACCCCCACCTACCCCCTACTATACTGCTGGGTTTTTTTGTTTTGTTTCTTTTCTTTGTTTCTTTTTTTTTTTTTTTTTTTTTTTTTTTTTTTTTTTTTTTTGTTTTTTTTGCTTGGTTTTCTGTTGTATTTAACAATTTTTTTGCATTTAATTTGAAAATTACTGCTTGAAATCATACACATATATACATACCATTACACTGCCATACACACACACATCCACACCTTTATATACTGAAGTACACACGCACACACACACACACACATACATACATACATATATACACACATATATGTTATTACACTGCCACATACCCATATACATCCTCACTGTTATACATACAAACACTTTTGCTCCCAGCGACATACATTCACATACTCACACATACTTACAAACACTCCTGCATACACAAGGCAGAGATTCAACCAGAAGCTACTCAAATTGTTAACAATGGCGTTGAGTTATTAGATGCCATTTTGGATTTACTTTCTCTTGGCTGATTTTTATTATCAAGGAAACCATCAACAAACATTATGATTCTTCGATGCCTTATCTACCTCTTACATATACTCTTTTGGTTTGTGTATATGGTCAACTTTCACCACACATACACACACACACACACATAAGTGAGCATAGGCGGGGCAACTGGGCAGAATTTAACAAGTATCAGCCTGCCGTCTTTACCTTCTCGGAATTTTTGACCTGTGGAAGGTAGAGCGGGATGCGAATACAAAAGGTGTATTGTGGAAGCCTGTCTGCAGCCATTGTTATGGAACACCTAGAAAACTGTGTTTGGTGTCGAAGAATGTTTCTTTACTTTTGGGTTAACATGTATTTAGCATTGCTTCCCATGTGGTGAGAGACCCCCCCCCTTGCTATGGTAAGGGAAGTCTCTCCTTTCTTGACAACCGTTGAGTTTCTTGGCAACTGGCGAGTCTCTCATAGTTTTGAATTTCTTGCCTATTGCCAAGTCTCTCAACTACTGTCAGGTCTCTCAGCAAATCTGAGCAAATGTCAGATGCGTAAAAAAAAAAGTGAAAATTTTGAAATTCTTGATCAATGATGCAGCACTTACGTGATAACCCGAAGTCATTCTTCACATAGCACACACATACATTGAAACACACATACACCTGCATGTGATATCCACTGTTTTGTCTGTATGTATGTATATACACACATGCTCATTTGGAAACAGAAGACGAATGAGAGAGAGAGAATGCTATGGGTGTATGTATGTGCCTGAGCCACTTCCCTGTTAACTAATGAAGCCTCACTGAGACCCGGTCATATCCCCTCTCACTGAGGAGTCACATGTTGTCAGAGAATGCTCACGTCCAGCACTTCAACAATTCCATCCTGATCGCAGACTAGAGGACGGATGCAATGGTAGAAGTCACTGCTCTTGTTGCCTCATCAAAGTTCTCCAAATATGTCTTCCAACTCACAGACACACAGACACACCCCTGTACACATACATACTGACACAGGTCTTTGACAGAAAGCAATAACAAAACCCAATGTTTGATTGTAAAACCTGCTGTGCCGTCCGTCCATTGTCCTAAACATCAAACAGGTCTCGGTTCAGTGTCCTGATCTCAAGACCTCTGCATCAATACCACTCCTCTTACATAATATACACTGTCGACTTCAGCCTTTAACTTTTTTTTATTCCATCTTTAGACATACATCCAAATATCCAAGGCAGCGTGTGAAGGCACGTGGCCTGGTGGTTAGGATGTTTCACCCATGATCGTAAGATCATGGTTTCAATTCCTGGACCAGGCGGCGCGTTGTGTTCTTGAGCAAAACACTTCATTTCACGTTGCTCCAGTCCACTCAGCTGTAAATGGGTGACCACCCTGTGGCGGAATAGCCTTCCAATCAGGGGCAATGTGTTGACCTGCTTGCCTAGGCCAGCAGGGATGACATCATTCGAAAGCTAAAACGATGCAAAGCGCATTGTGACCAGCGATGAATAACGTCTGATAGCCTGGTCAATACTGTGATACCATGATTATATATCTATATATATATATATATATATGTATATACATTTATATATAGCTACCGATAGTGTAAGGAACTCTGGAAAAACATATGCTCAGGGGTTGGAAGTGGTAAAAATGCTTTTGTATTTTGTTTTGCAAAATATCTTTCAGGAATTAACCCCATTAGTAGATTGTTTGTTATGGGTTTCTATGTTAAGAATGGTTAAAAAGCCATGAGAGGTTATATGACTTCAGTGCCTCGCTCTCTTTTCTGAGCTCGGTTGCCACTTCTGGCACTGCTAGATAAAGCTGTGTTCTCAAATAATACCATCACCACCCTCGCAGACCAATGAAATAAGGTTTTAGCAGCGCTAATGGAAGTTAAACTATTATTTCTTTCCTTCTCTTTAGAAAAATGAAATTTCAATAGATGCAAAGGTTGTGTTCCTGAGAAATTAAGTAAATTTCTGTTTAAGGATTAAATATGACAAAAATATTCTTAATCACAGGAAAATATTATCAGCTCATTGTTGTATCTGAATTTCTGATCATGGTTTAGCAAATCATTACATTTTCACAGTATCCAGTGACCATCCCACCAACTTAGTTGAACTTTACTACTACGACTACTACTACTACTACTACTACTACTACTACTACTACTACTACTAGACCACATTATATTGTTAGATGTCTTGTTAACTGTGGTTTTGTGTGGTTATTCTCTCATAAATCTCCTGGACCGCACAACATCAAAATAGAATGAGAGGAAGCCTCACTGGCCACAGTTTCATGTTCTAACCAACATGATGTGAGTTGAATCTTTGCTTCTGTAGACTGATTCACTGGATACGTTGCCCTGTGTCAATTTACCAGGGTAATTCACTTTCCGCATCAAAGATGTGTGAATAACAGTTAGAAAATGACTGAGACACAACCAAGAGGTCGACCAGTGTTTACTTCAAGACTGAAATTATTCTTTTTTTTTACCATTCTTCCTGTCCTTTGATTCTTCTGGAGTTGAGAGGAACTCCACTGTTATTTACTGTGATCTGTCAAGCGATCCTCTTTCCTGGACCGCTCAACATCGAATATGCAGGGGATCAAGCTTTACAGCCTGCAGTAAGTCACAGGGATTATTAGCTCTTCACTCCAAAAGCTAATTCAAGTTGTTGTTGTTGTGCTAAGCTATGTAAAGTTGGATGGTGAAAATAAGTTCCTGGCATGTCAAGACAAGGAGTGGTTTTGACAGCTGGTTGCAGCTATTTCACTCCACTAACACAGCCAATGCCCAGTTCAACATCACTTGCTCTCTAAGTGCTCAACGAAGATATTCAGTTGGCTAGAGGTAGTAACTGTTCATTATACCAGTGGGTAATAACAGGAGGAACTTTCTCAGTTACCTGGACCGACTTTTAACATCTTATACTGGTTAAGTACTTCAGCTATTACTCACAAACATTTCATGTGGCCTTAAGCAACTCTTTTAATATCTTTTTTCCTGGGGCAATGTCATAAATTTTTGGAATACTTATTGCTTACCTACACAATGAAATAGCGACAGTTGATATACAATAAACATCTATATACACCTCTTGTTTAGTTTTACTTTCCCATGTTTAATTAAACATCTTTAATTGTAAACGCTCTCGTTACAGATATAAATTACACTGGTTACATTTATCCACTTGTTATAAACTATATTGGTTTTAGGTATAAAATTATATTTAAAACACTGGTTAAAGACATTACTGATAACCAAGTGTTTTTGTTTTCGTAGTTCAGTCTCAAACTAGCTATAAATACGATTATAAACCACACCAGTGGTTACAATAATATTAGGTTTAAATACCACTGATTATAAACAAGTCAATATGTCCAGTTAAACAGCAAACCTGATAGAAATAAGATTCACATGTTAGGTAACTAGCAGAACCTGTAAAGGTTCTGGGTATCTTTTCTTTCATTAAATGAATTAGAAAAGATCATCTCTAATAAATAATAATAATAAATATTTTAAATAATTAATATTTTATAATATTTACTTAAATACTCAATCACTGTTTTAGTTATAAACATCTCTATTAAGAATTTTCTGATACTGATAATTAAGGAATTAAAAGGTTTTTTACGAAGTCTTTAGAGTGAAAGATATTCAATCACTCAGGAATTCATTTGAAGAAGACTTCCAGTCTTAATTTGAAAATGCTTTTTGGTTTGTGGTGGTGCCAGGGTTTATCTCTGGATCTGCTTTAGTGAAATACTGAATCTATTTCAAGGAACACTGCTATTGGTATTGAAGTGTTAATTTAGCTTGTGTTTAGTTGTATGGTTTAAACAATGGGCCTAATGATGGATTAGTCCTGGCACATTCATTGTGTTTGTTTGATCCAACTCTGTTATGTCAGTTGTAACATGACCCAGCATTTCTGCTGCAGCTTGGCCGTACTGTCAGTCAAGCTGAATGTTAACATGTGAGCCATCTCAGCGTGTATAGTTTAAAAATAGACGCAGATCTTTGTCGATAGAAAATGGGGTTTTGTTCAGGGAGGCAGGGTACAGAAATATTTCTGGGATATTCAGATCAGGGCTCAGAATCACAGAAGGGGACAGCTGTATAAAACTTTTTTTTTTGTGAGAGGAGTGGTTAATCTCTACATTTTTCACCCATGGATGGATCGTTTTTGATATTTTGAAATAATTTTCACAATTTACAGACTTCTCTTCCTCGTTTTTGATTTTAGGGGATCGAAGGGTCAGTAATCTCTTCATTTCTGTTTTATTTTTCGTTTTTTTTGCCTGTAAAAAAAAATTTGGTTTTAAATTTTCAAACTTTCCACTCCAAGTTGACTTCTATTTCATGTCTTTCATAACATATTCTGACCAAATTCATACCTAAACAAGTGTGTGTGCATGTGGAAGAAAGACAGCATTTTCTATAAAATATAATTCTAAATTAAAACTACATTATATATATATATATAGTAATCACATCCACCAAATTCTGCTACTACTAATAATAATGTTTTCATACTAACACACCTTTTCTTGCACCCTTGAATATTACTAAATATACTATTTGTATATATATATATGTAAATAGATAGATATATGTATACACACATTTCTACACCCATGGTTCAATACCCGTCAGAGAATATCACCTTTCTTTCAAATTATGTTTACATACATATATATAAATATATCTGTTAATATTGTTTTACATAAATGCCTCAAATGTGTGTGTATGTTATATATATATATTATATAACATATATGTACATATATGTATGTACACATATGCACACGCACTCTATCGTAGATGTAGAAGTATAAAACGCGATTGAGTTCTTTTTCATTGAAACAACGTTATTGTTCACATTATTTTCAGTCTACAAACATGTTAGCAACAAATTTGACTACTTATTTAATATATATACACACTATTCATGCTGAATAAATATAACGTTATCTTACATTTGAAATATTCACCATATACAGTGTATAGCCACTCATTAACATACATATGTGTATATATATCATATATATGTATCTGTTGTGAGTGGAATGCTATAGTTGTATAGTTCACATATAACTAAGATATCAAACTGTAATATTTACTTTTCAACAATGTCTAGAAAATATTAATGCATGTCTTAGTAAAATGTAAATGTTAGTTGTTGTAGGTGTATTATGAAACACTAATTGTACAGAAGCCAATATTTTTAATGGGTGTTTTTAATTCCCTTTGGAGTGAAAGAAGCACCTTTAACCAATATTTTTCTAGTACAGCACCCCAATTGCTGTGAGCAATCTATCGTGTTTGTTAGTCGTTATATCTAGAAAGCCAGTGGTATGAATATATATGAATATATATATATATGCATACATATATACACACACCTATATAGCAATTTAAGTATTTCATATAATGTATGTATTAAATCAATTTAGTGAGCTAACAAATGAATATATATTTGAGTAGTGACATCAAGGTTTCAATCCTGACTCATAATTCGTTTAAACTGTGACAAAATATACTTTACTGTTATTTTATTAACACAAACCACATAAAAAAAAATTCTGTTAGTGATTCTTGTAATTAAGATTGTGGGGTTTAACTTCATTAATGGTAATCTGGAACAAACTATTAATCTTCTTGTTATCATCATGGACTAGGGCTTTGGGGGAAAAAATGCTCTGCGAGTATCTCTTCCAGTTACTTACATTGTGAGATCAAAACTTGTGGCGGGTGGTGTCAGTTGACTTCAACTTTCATCCTTCCAAGATCAATCAAATTAAGTACCAGTCATGTACTGGGGTCCATCAAAGAGAAAGTTATGGCATTGTGCCTATATTTTAGAAAACTTATTATTGCTTTCCCTCCCCCACCCCCCATCAGAACAACTGGAAACGACTTGGTCAACCATTTGTTTATTACTCATCAGTCCGTCCATCCACCTGTCTCTTCCACCTCACCAGGGTTTTAACCAACCAACCATTGGCAGAAGTTTCAAAATGGAATAAATAAAAAAGAAATTTCAGAAAAAGAAACATCTAAAATGTTTTAAAATCTATAAACTAAAGTCCAGCGGAACTTAGCAGAGGAGTGTGAGATATAGACTATGGACAGACACTCATCCTCCTACTGCTGCTGAGGCAGTAGACTACTGCTTCCATACTGTTGTCGTCACTGAAGCAGCAGAGATCTGCTGCTTCTATTTGGTATCATATGTTGCATCCACTGCATGTTTATATATACAAGTGCGTGTATATATATACATACATGTATATGCACATTTGTATATTTTTTGCATTACAATGCAACCAAAATAAAATGAAGAGGAAAAAAAAACAAGAACTCAATTGTGTAGAGAAGAAACCGTTTTGTTTGTCATTATTTTATAATTATTTTTGCTTTGTTTTCTTTTTTCTTGTTGATGTTTAATTTCAGGTTCCTCCCCCTTCTCCACCTCCTTAGAACTCCCACAACTTTACATTCTCCATGGCAGCATCAGTTGACCTTACCTTCAGTCTATCTGTCACAGAAACAAATCATTACCAGTCACCTTCGATTCAAAGAATCGGTAGAGCAGTGAACAGAATGTCATGTGGTGTTTAGTTATCAGGAGTTCAGATCCCACTATCAGCTGCTTCGCTGCAAATTTATGGTTCTCTGCTTGTTAGAAATCCTTATTTCAAAAGCCCTAAAATAACGACTTCCTGCAGTAGTGGTGGTCATATGATGTGCCTCCGAATAGCATTGTGTAAGGATGTGATCTTCATAATAATTAGATTTTGATCTATGCATATTTGGGTAAAGGCCACATTCAAATAAAGATCAATAATTGATCAGACTGTATTGGAACTGGATATTTCCTTGGTAATATTGATCAGCCCAAGCATTAACGATGTCTTATTAGTGTCTCTTCACTCTCAGAGAAAAGACAAGATTACAAAGCATTGAATTCCTTGCTTCACACGGCCATTCTGCTGAATTCTCAAACTCTCCTCCTGTCAACAAATTCTTGCTAAAGAAGACAATTCCTACTTACCTGGGATTCCAAAGCTCACCATAAGTTTTGAAAGTAACAACGGTCCTGACGAATATCGGAAGACAAGTCAAGGTGCAAGGATGGTTGCTTGTACCTCGTCGGGTACAATAAAACCAGCCCCTACATCTTTCAAAGCAGTGGTCCCCAATCTTTTTTGCATCACAAACTAATTCCATGCAAAACAATTTCTCCACAGATCAAAGGATCACATACATAACACTCAATAAAGTGCAGAATATATAAATTACGTCCGCTGAAATTCTTGTAGTACAAGCAGAAAGATATATTTTCTTTTCAACGCGAAAAAAAAATATATCTTTCTACTTGTACTGCATAATATATAATTTATTACATACCTATCGGTTTAAAATTCTGGCACAAGGCCAGCAATTTTGGTGGAAGAGGTTAAGTCAATTACACTGAACCCCAGTATGCAACTGGTACTTATTTTTTCGACCCCAAAAGGATGAAAGGCAAAGTTGATCTCAGTGGGATTTGAACTCAAAGCAGAGTTGAAATGCTGCTAACAATTCTACCAGCTTACCACCTTGTATAATATATATATATTTTGCATATAAAATGCAAAAACATCCTGTAAACCACAACAGTCATTAAACTAGAAATGAAATTTTTTTCTGTGCAGCCTGGTGGTTGGTAAGTCCTATGATAAGAGATTAACCAGCAGTCTGTAGGAAGACAGGTCTTTTGATGACCAAATAAATAACCAGTCCCATGCCTTTATCTTCAGAATTCAAATCCTACTGACCTCAGCATGCTTGTCCTTCAATTCATCCAGGATGAATTAAGTACCAGTAATTCACTCAACTGACTACATCGTTCTCCAATGTCTGTTGCCATGAGGTGGAAGATGACACCTGTATTTAAAGTACCAGTCATATACTGGGGAACAGGGGGGTCGATATCAGCAACCCCCCTACACACCTCCTAAACTTAATGGCCCCGTACCAAAATTTGAAACCATTATTGTTGTTGTTGTTAGCATGTTAGACTGAGTTCTTTGTGGCATTTCTTCTGATGTTATGTTTTGAGTTCAAATTCTGTTGAGGTCAACTTTACCTTTCATTCTTTCAGGGTTGATAAAATAAATACCAGTTAAATACTGGGGTTGATGTAATCAACTAGCTCCCTCTCCTAACATTTCAGGCCTTGTGCCTTTAGTAGAAAGGACTATTGTTATTATTATGTCTGGCCAACAAGGAGAGGGATTCTGTGGTAAAAGAAGACACATGCTCAGGTATCAATCACTAACATCCGTACAGCTTGATTTAACATCTTGGGGATCGATTTGAGAGGCGTAAAATGTGTCATGGTTGTATCCAAACATTTTGAGTTGAAGAAACAGAACAATAAAGCTATTATATCCTGTAATTTCTGTTATCTAGGTGACCAAGATAAGGTGAATGCTCTAAGAGCATAGCTGTGAAAATAAGATTAGGCTTGGCAAAGTTCAGAGAGCTCCTACCTCTGCTGGCAACAAATGGCCTCTCTCTCTCAGAGTGAAAGGCAGACTGTTTTATGCCAGTGTATGAACAGCTATGCTGCATGGCAGTGGAACATGGGCTGTGACAGCCAAGGACATGCGTAGGCTTGGAAGAAATGAGACCAGTATGCTTCGCTGAATGTGCAATGTCAGTGTGCATGTTCCACAGAGTGTAAGCATGTTGAGAGAAAAGTTGAATATAAGAGGCATCAGATGTGGTGTGCAAGAGAGACAACTGTGCTGGTATGGTCATGTGATGCGTATGGACGAGGACAGCTGTGTAAAGAAGTGCTGATCTCTAACTGTGGAGGGAACCTGTGGGAGAGGTAGACCCAAGAAGACATGGGTCAAGATGGTGAAGCATGACCTTCGAACTTTCAACCTCACAGAGGTAATGACAAGTGAATGAGACCTTTGGTCATGTGCTGTTGTGCTTGAGAGGACCCGTCAAGCCAAGTGCACCTGTGCTGCTGGCACATAAAGAACACCTTTCGAGTGTTGGGCCTCACAGAGGCAAAGTGGCCGAGTTGCTTTCAAACATTGGGCCTCACAGAGGCAATGACCGAGACCTTTGGCATTATATCATGCTTGAGAAGATCCCCCCCCCCCATCAAGCCGAGCAAAATCGCAGTCATGGCAGATACCAGTGTCACACAAATTGGCACCCATGCTGGTGGCATGTAAAAGCACCCCAGTGTCATGCAAATGTGGTTGGCATTAAGAAGGATATCCAGCTGTAGAAAACCCTGCCAAATCAATTTGGGGATTGATAAAATAAAGTAGCAGAGAAGCACTGGTTTGATATTATCAACTGTCCTCTCCCCTTAAAATTTCCGACTGTGTACCTATGTCAAAAAATATAATTACCAACAAAATACAGAGGCTAATGTATAAATCCATTCTCCCATCACATCACAATATTAGAATTATACTTATGATAGAACACATTGTTAGGTATCTGCCCCTTGTAGACTTATTGATGTTGTCACAGATGGCATAGCTTAACAAATTGGTTAGAGTGACAGACAAAATTCCATGTGGTATATAGCTGTCTGATTGACATTGTGAATACAAGAGCTGAATCATCGTCACCATATCTCTCTCATTAGCACTCTCTTTATTTTATCTTACTCTCTAACTCGGTCGTCTTTTTTTCCAACTGGAATATCCATGTATCTACAGCAAGACACCTATGTCTGTCCCTCTACACCTTTAATCTCTCAACTGGCACAAAACCACCCCACTTCTACTAGAGGAGGGTCTTTGCTTTTTTTCTTTTTGTCATATATGTATCACATACAACGCACTGGAGCTAGTGCCACATTAAATAGCACTTAGTCCATTCTATAAAGTGGTTTGTCATTAGGAAGACATTAGGAAGCTGTATAAACCCTGCCAAAACAGACGATGTCCGGTATGCTTCCTGGCCTTGTCAGCTCCTGTCAAACCGTTTTTCCAGCATGGAAAACGGACATTAAACGATGATGATGTTGATGATGGAAATCCAGCAAAGAGCTGGATGAGGGATTGACGTAATCAACCTTCATCCCTAGAATTTTCTGTTGTGTCTGTTCCAATTCTTTATTTGAATAGATCGTTTCTGAAATAATGACCCTCAATAGTTGCCAGTTTGATTAATGTTCTTCCAGATTGTGTTGTAAGGGAGGGAAATTAATAAAAATTAGGTCTAATCTATGAATATTTGGCTAAAGACCACCCTTTGAAATAGCTGAACAAAGATCAATTATTGATCAACAAATATTGGAATTGGATATTTCCTTGGTAATATTGATCTTCAGTAAATTTCTGCATTTAACTAAATTTAGTAATAATTTATCAATGAATTTCCTGCTGAGATATTCCACATGAAACCAATATTAGAGATTGTGTGTAACAAATTTGAAGAGAGAAGCAGAAGATATTCTTATTCACATTGATGTTCAGTAAGGTGTCAGGCAATGTTTCCATTTATAATCTGACAGTCACTAATTGATCAGGTCTATATATATTGCAACAGAAATACAAGACATTGAAACACATAAGTTTCACAATCATCATCATCATCATCATCATTTAACGTCTGCTTTCCATGCTGGCATGGGTTGGATGGTTTGACTGAAAACTGGTAAGCCAAGGAGCTGCACCAGGCTCCAATCTGATCTGGCAGAGTTTCTACAGCTGGATGCCCTTTCTAATGCCAACCACTCCAAGAGTGTAGTGGGTGTTTTTTACATGCCGCCAGCACAGGCACCATTGGCCTGACACTGGCATCAGCCACGACCACGGTCTCACTTGGCTAGACAGGTCTACGCAAGCACAGTGTATCACCAAGGGTCTTGGTCCCCTGTCACTGCCTCCATGAGGCCCAACACTTGAACAGTGCTTTATATATGCCACTGACACAGGTGCCAGTCAGATGGCACTGGCATTGGCCATGACTATGATTTCACTCAGCTCGACAGGTCGTTAGAAGCACAGCATATCACCCAACGTTTGATGGGTGCTTTTAACAGGTCAGTTACGCATCGGCCAAGACTACGATCTCAGTAGGTTTGACAGGTCTTCTCAAGCACGACATATTACCAAAGGTCTCGATCACTTGTCATTGCCTCTGTGAGGCCCAGCATTTGAAGATCATGCTTCAGCACCTCGTCCCATGTCTTCCTGGATCTACCTCTTCCACAGGTTCCCTCCACTGTTAGGGTGGGACACTTCTTCACACAGCTGTCCTCATCCATACGCATCACATGACCATACCAGTCCAGTCGTCTCTCTTACACACCACATCTGGTGCCTCTTATGTCCAACTTTTCTCTCAGAACGTTTACACTCTGTCATGCATGCACACTGACATTACACACCCAGTAGAGCATACTAGCTTCATTTCTTTCGAGCCTACACATGTCCTCCGTAGTCACAGCCCATGTTTCACTGCCATGAAGCATGGCTATTCGTACACATGCGTCATACAGTCTACCTTTCACTGTGAGCAAGAGGCCCTTTGTTACTAGCAGAGGTAGGAGCTCTCTGAACTTTACATAGCCTATTCTTATTCAAGCAGCTACGCTCTTGGAGCACCAAGCTAATGGAAGCTATCAACTATTTCTAGTTTTCCTCACTGAACAAAAAAATGCAGTGAGACAGTTCCACAACTTTGATAATTTAGGATAAAGGTGGGGTAAGAATGTTCAGCAAAATGAATATAGGAGTAGCAAGATTCCTACATAAGGTTAGTAATTTCAAATACAGGAATAACAAGAATGTTCAGGATTAGTAATTTGGCATACATTAAGAGTAAAACTAAACAAATGATTAGTAATTGGAATACAAGAAGATTAAAACTGATGAACAATATTAGCAATTTCAAATACAAGAAAACTGATTAAGAAGATTAGTAATTTGGAATACAAGAAGAGTAAAACTGACCAACAAGGTTAGTAGTCTGTTTATGGCTTTGGTCCTAAGATCCTAAGAAAGAGGTAGGAACAAGGCTGCTGGAATTCTGTGATGCAAATGATCTCATGATCTGCACCACTAACTTCAGAAAAGCAGCCAATCACCTAATCACTTAGCAGTCTGGTGGTCACATAAGCCAGATCGATTCCCTCCTCACCAAACAAGGAGATAGGAAGATGCTTGCATATGCAAAGTCTTTTCCAGGGGAAGATCGTACACCGCAACATAGGCTACTAGTTAGTGACTTCAGTATGAAGTCTAAAAGGACTTGGAGAAATAAATCACTCTGGAAATGAAGATTATGGAAGTTCAAAGACCCAGTAAACTGTCAGAAATTTAGAGAAATTCTAGTGGTAACTTCTGACAAAAGAGAGGCGGAAGTAGGGACATATGACTCAGAGAACAATCAGAAGTTCCTGTGGGACCATCCACTGAGAACTGCAGAGCAAATCTGTGGCTGGTGAAAAGACCCAGCGAGGCCAAGGGTGATACGATGGTGAATCAAGTAGGTGGACAGCACCATAAAAGCAAAGAGAAAGATCTGGGAAAATGGTGGGAGCAGAGAATGATCTCAGGTAGCCAGAAGGGAAGCTAGACAACAGGTTTAAATTGCAAAAGGAATAGCAGAAGGTTAGAGGTTTGCCGATGTTTTACAGCATCAGGATTGGAGGCATAAGGTGTTGAGGATTGCAAAGTAGAGTGTCAGCGAGAATTGAGATGCTGTGGGTGAGAAATGTGTGTGAATGGATGATGGTGTGCTTGCATTTTGTATCTCAGAGAAAAAAGATGCATGGAAGTGCCACTATGAAAGGTTACTAAATGTGGAAAATGAATGGGAAAAGGGGAGTCTTTCAAATATTGAACTAATTGAGTGACCAACCATCAGAGTTGATAGCAGTATAATAGATAAGGCAATTAAGGATATGAAGACAGGGAAAGTCCCAGGACCATCTGTTTCTCTCTCTCTCTGTGTTACACTCTAATCTTTCATAATCTGAAACAAGATCACCTCCTCCAATGCCCCCATTCTCCTCTCAAAGATTCTCTGTCTTGCAAAATCACTTGGTGACCCCCACCAGTGCAGGTGCCACTTAAAAAGCACCTAGTACACACTGTAAAGTGGTTGGCATATTTGGAAGGGCATCCAGCTGTAAAAAGCATGCTGAAACTGACCTTGCCTATGCAAGTGCGATGCAAAAGGCATGCAGCCCTTTCTATGGAGTGGTTAGAGTTAGAAAGAGCATTCAACTGTAAAAACAGGGCCAAAACAGACACAGAAGCATGCCACAGGCTCCTACCTGGCCGGCCACTGTCATACCGTCCAATGCATGCCAACATGGAAGGAGGACGTTAAACAATGATGATTAAGAAGAGTAAAATTCATAAAATTATTAGTATTTTGGAATACAAGAAAAGCAAAACCATTCCACAAGATTCTACACTACAAGAGGAGAAGGAAAGAGAGGAAATATTGGTAATTTGGGAGAGAAAAGAAATAAGACTCATCAACAAGGTAAGTAATGTGGAATGCAAGAACATTGGAATGGATGAACAAAATAAGACTGGTCACCTGGAATACAACAATAAAAGGAGATGGACAATATAAGTAATTTGGAATACAAGAAGAGTTAAACTGCTCCACATGATTAGTAACCTGGAATAGAACAAGATTAAAACAGATAATAAAAGTAATTTAGAAGAGAAGATTAGGACAGATGAAGAGCAAGACTGCTCCATAAGATTAATAATCTGATGAAAGGGGTCTTGTTTTATCAGGACAGTGTTCCAGCACACAAATCCTTGGTTTCAATGGCTGTGTCTTTGAAGTGGTTGATCACCCTACTTATTCTCTTGATTTAGTCCCGTCTGACTTATTTGTTCCCCAATATGGAAAACACTTGGCTGGGAATCCTTATCACAGTGATGACGATGTCACATCTGCTGTTGATGGCTTATTTTGTCCCGACAGAATGAAAGTTTCTTCACCAACGGTATCCAAGCACTGGAACACCAATGGAAGAAGTGTGTGAACTTTTCAGCTAATCCTCATAGATGTGGTTGGGCTAGCAACATGGACTCAAGAAAGCTAATGGTTGGGTTAGTACCTTAGAATTACAGGTGATCCTGGTTGGATTGGTAACCTGGAACCAGGGATGTTGTTGAAAAGATTATCAAAGGAGTTAAAAAGCAAGACAATTCTATGGCAATCATTTTGTTTCCAAAGCCATACATTTAATGGCATTTGTAGTTTTGGACATTTTCCTTTCAAATATACGTCCGTATCTCACCTGACTTTATGTTGTATATTTAAGGGTACAGATGGATGAACTGGACATAAATTTAAATCACTACCATTAACTAGGGAGATAGGTAACACTTTTGAACCATTAGTACAAAAAATTTAAAGTTAATGGATTGTATTTTCTGGTATACAAGTCGAATTCTTCAAACCAAAATTTACAGGCAAAAAAAGGGAGGTTGCCTTATTTGTTTAGCTTTCAGGTTTTTCTATCAAATGTAATCCTTATCTTTTCATATTGCTTTGAATCAATCATACATTATCTCATAGCTTTAAGGTTTCAATGATGTGATTGTTTACTTTTAGAATGATATAGTAGGGTAGGTGTGAGAAGCTGGATCTGGCCAGTTTCAACATGAAGCAAGTAAAATATTTATGCCGAATATGGCCAGTTTAAATGCTAAAGAGTAAAACACCAAAATGACTTTGAAGGACTAAATTTTCATATGAAATGCAGCAGAATTTAGAAAGTGATTTGTTTCCATGTTTACACTACATGTTTATGCTATATACCATGTCGACTTGTATGCCACAAAATACAGAATAAACAGGATTAGTTGTATTCATAAAAGCCTTACAAATCACCTGCAGCCACCTGTTAACCTGTCCAGTTGATAGCTTCTTCACAGCAGTTCCGTAGTCCATACTTCACCTTGGATAATCAGTAAATAAAAAGAAATGCAATAAAGACAAGAGACACAGGAGTCTACACAACAACTACAAGACTTATTAGAAAAGGAATATGTGTTTATTATATCACCACATTCTGTCAACATATTACATAACACTCTGTGGTTACACCTCACCATCCTGGGGAGGGACACATTGCCACACTGGAGGAGTAACATACATTACCACAGCAAGGGATGAGATCTCATCAATGCATTCTGTATCACCTGCTCCTACCTGTTACATTTACAGATAAATATTCTCATTAATGACCAAACTTTGGTGTCATTCAGACTCAACACCATTACCACTGGGTTCTGAGTTGTTTACTCTCTGTTACATTGTATGATATATAACCAATGTAATATAATATACTATAATACCTTAATAGTTGTGTGTGTGTGTATATTAAAGTGTACAATATTTTATATCCATTGTGTCCAACTTTACCAGTCCCAATTGGTAAGATTGTCTACCATGGATATATAATACTGTACACTTTAATATACCCACTCCATTCACAATATGGGTGCATATTTTTTCTCATTACTGGATTGTTAGATGACTGTGTGTGTGTGTACGTGTCATTGTATGATGACGGGAATATACGAGGGACCTGTTTCTCTTGTCAATTTGCAGCAGCTGCCTTTCTGGTCTCTGCTGCTGAAGAGGAGATAATCATGCTGAAATGCATGCATCCACCAGTCAGGTTAGGGAATGCTGCAAGCTGACTCACTGTATTTAACACCTATTTGTCTACAGCAAGAAATTTTCTCCACCATCACAAAATACAGTGAATGGCTTTCTTGTGGGTTCAAATATGCCTGAAGCATATTTGAACCGGTACCAAATGTGTGTACATCTACCAAACTTTAGAGCCTGGAACCATGTCGAAGGTCTTCCTTTATATGGTGGATATTAGGTATTATAATTTGTTCTTGGTTGAGAACTTCTTTTGAAGCTGCCTCACTAGTAAGAGGGTCTTAGTGGTTCTACAACAAAGACAAACCCAAACTACGCCTCATCTATGATCTCTTCTTGAATAACTTTGCTATAATTCTTTCTGCAACTTTCAGGTTATCAAGAAAGGATCGTGATGGGTGGAGGGAAAAATACTCCTAGTTAGAGGGAAGTCTCCCAACTAGCCCTCCTTTTAATTATATTCACAGCCATTTTTCATAAAGTGGTAAGTTTCCCTCCCTCTGAAGTGATTCTATTCAAATAGCTCCTTAAATGGGCTGGTCCACATATCATTCACACCAAGCTTATGGAAGGAGTCCTCTCTCCCGACACACTCCTTGCAGTTTACTCCAGTCAAAGAGGACTTCTGAGATAGGGAACATCTAACACTGCTTACTGTTCACTCATTCATCACAGTCACTGCTTTTTGAGATGGACTCCTTCCTTATTGATGAGTAGTATCCTCCTCCTTCCTACTGCACTGCTACCATGATGGCATCTGCTTTAGTTAACTAGCTACTTACATCATCACCGCTATCCAATACACTTGCCTCTCCATTCTCTCACCATTCTTCCACTCAGGCCCAGCACTGACCAATATCTCCCATTCTTCCTCTTTTGAACATTGTTTCTTTGTAGTTCTAACCCAGTCAAGTTTCTCCTCCAATATCAATTGACATTCACCATTCTTAGAGCACTTGTCAAGGCTACAGTTACTAACCCTTCCTTAATAATCTTAAAATATTCCCCAGCAAAGGAAGTTTGACTGTTCATAAGAAATCACAGAGAAGTCAAAGGATCCATTCTTAATTTCAGTTTTTCGAGTGTAATGTAGTTGAAACCATCTGGTTCCATATTCCAACACCACTCCAGCTTGGCCTCACTCAGAAGTCCTCACCCATTCTGCTCTGAAGACCAATTTTCCTGATTTCATTATTATAATCAGAAATGATGAGGTTGAAATCACTCTCCTTATCTTGGAAGTTTTCATTCCAACAAATGTTTTTCCAAAAAGAATGTGAAACAGAATTGGATCTGCCCATTAAGCATTTGAATAAAAAGGGCAAAATAAGCTTTTAAGAACAAATATCTAAGCACTGCCACCCGAAAATTAAACTGATGGTTTACCAAGATGACATCATCTGAACCTCATTATGTGGTTGCAAAACATGGACACTTTACTGGTGTTCTGTAGCAAAACACTTAACTTCATATTGCTGCAGTCCACTCAGCTGTAAACAGGTCACCTCCCACAATGGACTAGTCTTCCGATCAGGGGGGAATGTTGGCCTGCTCACCTTGCTAGTGCGGTGGCAGCATTCAAAAGCTGAAACGATGCAAAGCACACTATGGCTAACAATGGTCGATCACATGATCTATACACACACACACACACACACACACATTATTGGTTTGGTCTGGAGGAAAGCGTTGTGTCTATGGCCACCAAGGCTTGTGTGATCAACTTCAACCTTGTTCCTGTTGAATATTTTGAAGTTGAAAGCTGCAAGAAAGTAATTCCAGAAGACGACCATTCTGTGATGGAAGAACTGAGCTGGGTAGAATGGATTAAACAAAGCCAAAGAGTGAAGGGAACTTAAGAAAAGTCAAAAGTCCCTGGGAGGGGTCGGCAAGAGACAATCAGCTCTGAGAAAGCAGGGGCCACTATTTTAGCAATAGGAAAAAAAAAGCAGAAAGGAGGAGGAGGAGGAGATACAATATGTCTGCCTGTAGGTCAAAGGCTGAAGTTCATTGGCAAGCAATTTTTATACTCAAGGACATCTAAGGAAGAACTGTGTCTTGCTGGTGAGTGAGGGTTCACCATCCTTGTCGCTCTACATTCTGACACCACTGCTAACTCCGAATTTGATAGGGCTTATGTCTTGATCCCTACATTCTAGCCTCACTTCTGCCTGCTATGTCCACAAGGGTCCTAATGTAATATTGGTGACCATCAGAAAAACTAAATTATGATTCAATCTCATGGTCACACCCTACCCCAATATCAGTCATGTGAGCATGATTGATACTGAGGTGTCAATCATGTTAACATGATTAAAGTAAAACAAAAATACGAAGTCACTCACATCCACATTAAGAGTAAACTACAAACTCATTCCTGTTCAAATTAAGGGTACACTTCCATTACACCAGCCAATAAGGGAACCTCTATGTGGTTGAATGACTCTCTAGAAACAGCAGCAAAATATCCCTCAAGTCACACATTCAGCTCAAAAGAGAAAGGACACATTGGAGGGCAGTATAGGTTTAAATGGGTCTGGAAAAGAAAAAAGGATAACATGGCCATGGTTAGAATGTCTTTGATCACAGGTCAGCCTAATACTGGTTGACCTATGGTGAAACACCACCATTTCACTCCCATCCACATTGTTGGTGGTGATGATGATGATGGTGATGATGGTGATGATAAAAAATACAACAGCAACAACATAAAAATAAAACTGAAGGTTCTGCTTTAATGGCTGCCTCACATAAAAAACAAAGTAAAAATATAAACAAAAAGAGGGGGAGGTAATGCAGTTTATACATACAGAGGGGGGGAAAGGGAGAGAGAGAGAGAGAGAGAGAGAGAGAGAGAGAGTGCGTGTGTGTGTGTGTGTGTGTGTGCAGAAGTGTATATCGTTATGTGAATATACAGTCATCTACATAAATATTTAAATGCATACAAACAGGAGTATCTATTAATTTATTTACTCACGATTCAAATGAGTTGCTACTCAGAGTTATTTGGTTTCATTGAAACCTTTCAGATGACAGCAAAATGATATTTTATTGTCCCCCCAACAGATTACATCTGAGTGAGAAATTCAGAGTTGCAACAGAAGGAATTACCAGTTTCCTTGACATCAAAGAAAAACAAAATTCTTTAAAACAGTTATCGAGTATTCTTGTTCCAGAAACCAAAACTCTGCGTGTGTGTATGTGTGTGTGTGTGTGTGTGTGTGTGTGTGTTTGTACAGCTTGCTATTTAAAGAGGAATCTGTCCACCACTGAAACCACCATCAGAATGTCCGTGCCCTGCATTCACACTTTGTGGATGGTGAGTGGAGAATGAAGCAGTGTAGGTCCCACTGCAGTGATATGTAAATATACAGGACATTACCTCCTCAATGTCAGACAAAGGTGAAAGGTTAAGAGCAAAGAGGGCTCTCCCTGCGTTTGAGAAAAACTGACAGATCAGCAAGTGTGTCTGTACACACACACACACAAATAAAATGACTGTGTGTACCTAGATGTAAGCATATCCTTTGACTGGTTCCTAACATGGCACTGTGACTATGCTGGGGTATCGTCTTTTAAGGTCCATTTCATTACATTGGCTCCATTATTTCTTTTATTGTGCTTTGGAGAATGATGAAGGTAAAGTGGAGCTAAGATTGAAATCAGAACACTCGTTATTAATTCTGCCACACACTGCTGGTTCTGCTGTCAACCTACCATAAATATATGGCAGGTTACAGTTTGTAAATCAAAGGTAGTACACAATATATGACACAGTATTTATATATATTTTAACTTCAACACACACACACACACACACACGTGTATGTGTGTGTGTGTGTATATATATATATATATATATAT